>NC_069502.1:600308029-600560529 GCF_027579735.1 Bombina bombina
CATTGGTGAGCCAATAACAATCAGTATATATATGCAGCCACCAATCAGCAGCTAGAACCTAGGTTCTTTGCTGCTCCTGAGCTTACCTAGATAAACCATTCAGCAAAGGATAAGAAGAGAGCAAAGCAAATTAAGGCCTAGATTTAGAGTTGGGCGGTAGCCGTGAAAACCAGCGTTAGAGGGTCCTAACGCTGGTTTTTACCGCCCTCTGGTATTTGGAGTCAGTCAGGAAAGGGTCTAACGCTCACTTTCCAGCCGCGACTTTTCCATACCGCAGATCCCCTTACGTCAATTGTGTATCCTATCTTTTCAATGGGATCTTTCTAACGCCGGTATTTAGAGTCGTGGCTGAAGTGAGCGTTAGAAATCTAACGACCAAACTCCAGCCGCAGAAAAAAGTCAGTAGTTAAGAGCTTTTTGGGCTAACGCCGGTTCATAAAGCTCTTAACTACTGTGCTCTACAGTACACTAACACCCATAAACTACCTATGTACCCCTAAGCCGAGGCCCCCCCACATCGCCGCCACTCGATTAAATTTTTTAACCCCTAATCTGCCGACCGCCACCTACGTTATACTTATGTACCCCTAATCTGCTGCCCCTAACACCGCCGACCCCTATATTATATTTATTAACCTCTAATCTGCCCCCCACAACATCGCCGCCAGCTACCTACAATAATTAACCCCTAATCTGCCGACCGCAAAGCGCCGCCACCTACGTTATCCTTATGTACCCCTAATCTGCTGCCCCTAACACCGCCGACCCCTATATTATATTTATTAACCCCTAATCTGCCCCCCCACAACGTCGCCGCCACCTACCTACACTTATTAACCCCTAATCTGCCGAGCGGACCGCACCGCTACTATAATAAAGTTATTAACCCCTAATCCGCCTCACTCCTGCCTCAATAACCCTATAATAAATAGTATTAACCCCTAATCTGCCCTCCCTAACATCACCGACACCTAACTTCAAACATTAACCCCTAATCTGCCGACCGGAGCTCACCGCTATTCTAATACATTTTTTAACCCCTAAAGCTAATTCTAACCCTAACACCCCCCCTAACTTAAATATAATTTTATTCTAACGAAATAAATTAACTCTTATTAAATAAATTATTCCTATTTAAAGCTAAATACTTACCTGTAAAATAAATCCTAATATAGCTACAATATAAATTATAATTATATTGTAGCTATTTTAGGATTAATATTTATTTTACAGGTAACTTTGTGATTATTTTAACCAGGTACAATAGCTATTAAATAGTTAAGAACTATTTAATAGTTACCTAGTTAAAATAATTACAAAATTACCTGTAAAATAAATCCTAACCTAAGTTACAATTAAACCTAACACTACACTATCAATAAATAAATTAAATAAACTACCTACAATTATCTAAAATTTAACCTAACACTACACTATCAATAAATAAATTAAATACAATTCCTACAAATAAATACAATTAAATAAACTAACTAAAGTACAAAAAATAAAAAAGAACTAAGTTACAAAAAATAAAAAAAATATTTACAAACATTAGAAAACAATTACAATTTTAAAATAATTACACCTACTCTAAGCCCCCTAATAAAATAACAAAGACCCCCAAAATAAAAAAATGCCCTACCCTATTCTAAATTACAAAAGTTCAATAGGATTCTATCAGCCAATCGGAATTAAGGTAGGAAAATTCTGATTGGCTGATGGAATCAGCCAATCAGAATCAAGTTCAATCCGATTGGCTGATCCGATCAGCCAATCAGATTGAGCTTGCATTCTATTGGCTGATCGGAACAATCAGCCAATCGGATTGAACTTGATTCTGATTCCATCAGCCAATCAGAATTTTCCTACCTTAATTCCGATTGGCTGATAGAATCCTACTGAATTCTACTGAGATCTACTGAATTCGGCATTTATTTACAAACAAATGATATTAATACGAATTTGTAATAGATCAAACCCAAATAGTCCTATCCAACTTTTTCCTCAGAGAACTGGAAAATTGTTTGCATACCCAGAAAAATCCTTGCAAAGGAAAGACAACGTGATCAGCATTACCAGCAAATTCAAAAAGTTACGTTCTGATTAGCTGCATCTTGCCAGGCTTCATAACCTTAACAAAAATGAAAATGTCCATCAACCATATACTTTTCCAATGGAATGTGCAAACTACTGGGCCACTGCACTATCCATCCAAAGTGCTTAAGTCCACAAAAATAGCCGTGCCATCCAAAATAAATTTAAAATAGATGACTTATTGCAAAAGGATCAGAAGAAACAAAGTTTTTGGACATTGCTCTTAATCATATTTCAGGGTTTACAGCCTGAATAATAGGCTGCAAATAAAGGTTTATGGACCGTTTGGTTAAGATTTAAGTGCCCTGGCACTAGGGTAAAAGTCCCCTGAAGTTGTGCTTAGTTTTATAAAATAAAGGTACTAGTGTTTCATTGACAGGTTAGACACTCCCTAGTGGGTTGGTCATTATGAATATAGTAAAAATTAGTATGAATCACTATGAAAATTCTAATGTTGCTAGCAGGTCCATTTTAACAACTTGCATAAAATTCATACCAACGTGTCCAACTTTAATCTAGGCTATACTTAATAGTTGCAGAAACTGGGGATTGATGATGCAGGTAAATCTGTTAATAGGAAAATAAAAATTGTACATTTATTATACCAAACTTACCTTTTTAAATTATTATTGTATTAAGCCATAGTTTATACCACCTAGGTCATATATGAAGTGGATATGGACTTAGATAAAATTATCAGTTAAATATGGAGGATTCATGTACGTAAAGGGACACTAAACTGTAATTTTTGTTTCCTCCCATTTGATGTGTTCCCAATGATATATTTACCTGCTGGGGTGTATAAAAATGTTAATTTTTCATTGTTCTCTCTAAGCACCAGTCTCACTGTGTATACAGTGAGAGAAAAGATAGGGAAATGTTTGTGTAAATATAGAAAGATAAACTAATGAGGTCTGCTCTCCCTGGCCTTGATGATCAAAAGTGCTACGAGGAGGCAAAATATTCAAAAGGATCCGCCGCTATGATGAGCGAGCCTGTCGTAATATTCCAAGCTCCCGACATGGCGTTTACTATATATGCTTTTAGTTGGCGATGCTGGCTATAGACAACACCCAGCATTGCCGCCCATATTGGCGATGTATAGTAAAAGTTCTTTGCAATAGAACTGCCGTGCCTAACCACTAATCCTAATACCCCTAAACCAAAGCACCCTATAATCGCAAACTATCATTATACTAATATAAATCTAAAGAGCCACATAACCACCACAAGTACCTATCCTATTAACCCCTATACCACCATATACCCCAAACACAAACTAACCTACTCTATCTAACATGTAACACTTAACCCCCCTCTAAACTAAATCCCTTAAAAAAATCTAAATTACTTGAAATTAAAAAATATTAAAGGGACAGTCAACACCAGAATTTTTGTTGTTTAAAAAGATAAATAATTCCTTTATTACTCATTTCCAAGTTTTACATAACACACAGGTATAATAATACACGTTTTGCCTCTGTGATTACCTTGTATCTAAGCCTCTGCAAACTGCCCCCTTATTTCAGTTCTTTTGACAGACTTGTATTTTAGCCAATCAGTGCCGACTCCTATGTAACTCCACATGCATGAGCACAATGTTATCTATATGACACACATGAACTAACGTCCTTCAGTGGTGAAAAACTGACAAAATGCATTCAGATAAGAGGCAACCTTCAAGGTCTAAGAAATTAGCTTATGAGCCTAACTAGGTTTAGCTTTCAACTAAAAATGCCAAGAGAACAAAGCAAAATTGATGATAAAAGTAAAATGGAAAATTGTTTAAAACGAAATGACCTATTTGAATCATGAAAGTTTATTTTGGACTTGACTGTCCCTTTAAACCTAAACCACCACAACCCCAAAAGCAATCTAACTCTACTCTACCTAACACCAAACTACCCTCTAAACTAAACCCCCTAAATTACATACAAATAAAAAAATGTAAGTTATAAAAATGAATACACTACATTATCCAAAATAAAAAAACACCATTATACCTAACACTTATCTACATGCCCCATAAAATAAAATAAACACCCAAAACAAAACAGCTAAACCCTAACACTAACAAAAATGACAAAAGCCCTTAAAGGGACCTTTTGTAGGGCATTGCCCTTAAGATATTCAGGCCCCTATTTATCAAGGTCTGGCGGACCTGATCCGACAGTGCGGATCAGGTCCGCCAGACCTCGCTGAATACGGCGAGCAATACACTCGCCGTATTCAGCATTGCACCAGCAGCTCACAAGAGATGCTGGTGCAACGCCGCCCCCTGCAGACTCGCGGCCAATGGACCGCCAGCAGGGGGGTGTCAATCAACCCGATCGTACTCGCAATGTCTGTCTGCCTGCTCAGAGCAGGCGGATTGGTTATGGAGCAGCGGTCTCCATAAGGAGCTTGATAAATATGGGCCTATGGCTTTTTAAAAAAAAAAAAAAAAATACAAAACCCCCCTCTACAATACATGTAACCCCCAGCCCACAAAATAGCAAAATCTACCTAAAAAAAACCTATCATAGAAAATAAAAGTAAAAATAAAAAGCCTATACTTAAAAATAAATAAAACACCCCAAAAAACCCTACCTAATCATTAAATAATAATGCTAGTCATGCTGCCATAAGCTGTACTGTTATTTTCAGTGACAAAATATAAATTCTTATTGTAGCAAAACAAATTGTTCTGATGATAATAATCAATAATTTATATTAGAAATAAAATGCCCCAAATATAAAAAAAAATACTATAAAGGTGTGTAGCAGGAGAAAAATGCTAGCGATGTAAACACAAGGCTGCTAGAAACCAAAAGATTCAAAACTGGCATCACTTCTTGCATTATCGTTGCTCGTTGTCAAGGGGACAGCCTATGCTCATTGTCATGGGGATGATCCTCGCATGTGCTGTGCACTTTCTGGCTGAGTAGTGAAGCAGTGCACAATATATACTGTGCACTGCTCCAGTCGGGTGTCACTTGACAAGAAATCATGCGTGGCGTCACCGCCTCCAGCACGCATGCGCGTACGTTCACATTTGCGTTCAGCTGAAAGAGAGAGCCGAACAGCACCATCCATATAAGGAAATGCAGTGGAGAGAGTTGGGATTACAAAGTATGCAAAGAAAAAACAAGAGGTTAATGCAGAATTAAAGTAAATTTGCTTCCACAGGTAAATATCATTTTATTTCAGAATCTGTGTTTATGTCCCTTTAATTATAATGTCTTTACTATAAAATAATAAACACAACAAGCATCATTAATTACATTTTAATGTATATGCACATATTTAAACAATATGCAATCTTCATAACATTGCATCATTTTAAATATTGAATATTTATAGGTAGGGCCTTAGCTTCTACAGTTAGTTTTAGGTTATGTCAGTTTTGGGGTCAATGTTTAAATGATATGCATAGTCATGTAGAATGCATATCGCTTAAAGCATTGTATATACAGTATCTATAGACTAAAAGGTATTTAATGATGCTTTCTATTATTTTAAACATAAACATATATTTTCAAATATATATGTATGTTTGAAATAATACCAAGCAACTATTAAATCCCTTTTAAGAGATCTACAATACTTTAAATATTCTACATTGTACATGACAATGCATATTTTTTCAAGGAGATGAGGTAAATGGCGGAGGGCCTGCAAAAATCTTGCTGGCCTAGCCGGGCTTGTGGAACTCACAGCCGGACCGGAATTGAGCCCCAGTCCACCGGTACTTAAAAGGTGTGCCGATCGAGCAGGGTGCAAACTTCTGGGATAAATGGAGGGAACTTTAATTCCGCCACCCCTAAATTCAAGGCATGGGAGGAGATGTTTTGTGGTGTCATCTCAGAAATCTTTGTCCGCGGTTGTGAAGAAACCATGGACGCAGAAACCACAGAGGTTCATGAAGGTAATTAATCAATATCATATTTAATAAATATGTTTCAAATTATTAAATGACTGTGATATCCCAGAAGGGGATACAAAGGCGTGCTGTAGGGAAAATGATTTTTTTTTTAAAAATAAAGATAAAAAAATGTGACTCAAAACTTTATCAAATGACGAATTTATCGTACTCAGCTGACAATTGGTAGACGTAACAGCTAATGTCCATGAAATGTGATCCCAGTTGTCGGTTCTGGTGAAGGCGGCTCCTCTTGGTCCCAGAGAGCAGGGATATTACTATTGAGAAATGGAAAAGAGGGGGTGCCACATAGCGTGATACGTTTCATAAAAGTGATACAATGTGGAAAGGTAATGCGCTTACCAGAAGCTGTGGTACTGTGCTCTGACCAGTACAATCTCGCCTGCTAGCACTTAATCAGTGGCTAGTACACTGCCAAACAACACACCTCCTAAGGCTCTCCCCTTGATAACGGCTCAATGAGTGCCTTTTTCTGTGGCCGTAAAAGCTCTTTGTCTTTAGAAGGGCTGGTCTGTTGCTTAAATCCTGCTCAATAGCACTGAATAAAGGACGTGAACAACTTCCAAAAATAAAAGATATTCAAGCTTTATTCTGACGCGTTTCTCAACCCCCAAGGGTCGTTTCATCAGATATCAAAGCAGATAAAATTGGTTACAAATCGTAACAATATATACACATTTTGTTAATTAAAAATGGAAGTTGTCACTATAGTTTTTGGACCAATGAAATAATTCATAAGATTTAACTGAGATGTCGACATAGGCTCACAGCTGTTACAATTAGAACAAACCTCAGTCAGTGTTGCACAAAAATGATAAAAGATCACATTCAGTAATAAGCATAGTTATATAAATCAGCCCGCGAGCCGGCATAGACTCGCCGCTGTTACAAATAGAAAAACACATGGTGCATAAAAATATATACATAAGCAACAAATTTGTTCATGGGATCTAAACACAAGATTCACAAGATTCAACTGAGATGCCGACATAGGCTCACAGCTGTTACAATTAGAACAAACCTCAGTCAGTGTTGCACAAGATTGATAAAACATCTCATTCAGTAAAAAACATAGTTATATAAATCAGCCTGCGAGCCGACATAGACTCGCCGCTGTTACAAATAAAAATGAATAGTCTAAACTATCATTCTGTTTCATATAAACTACAGCCATCGGTAGATTGAAACAGAATTAGATCGGTCAGATAATAACCTTTCTCTGAGAAGTAACATTTCAGAAGTTTTCTATGTTTAGATCCTATGAATACATTTGTTGCTCATGTATACATTTTTATGCACCATATTTTTATGCACCATATGTTTTTTTATTTGTAACATCGGTGAATCTATGTTGGCTCGCGGGCTGATTTATATAACTATGTTTTTTACTGAATGAGATGTTTTATCAATCTTGTGCAACACTGACTGAGGTTTGTTCTAATTGTAACAGCTGTGAGCCTATGTCGGCATCTCAGTTGAATCTTGTGAATCTTGTGTTTAGATCCCATGAACAAATTTGTTGCTTATGTATATATTTTTATGCACCATGTGTTTTTCTATTTGTAACAGCGGCGAGTCTATGCCGGCTCGCGGGCTGATTTATATAACTATGCTTATTACTGAATATGATCTTTTATCATTTTTGTGCAACACTGACTGAGGTTTGTTCTAATTGTAACAGCTGTGAGCCTATGTCGACATCTCAGTTAAATCTTGTGAATTATTTCATTGGTCCAAAAACTATAGTGACAACTTCCGTTTTTAATTAACAAAATGTGTATATATTGTTACGATTTGTAACCACTTTTATCTGCTTTGATATCTGATGAAACGACCCTTTGGGGGTTGAGAAACGCGTCAGAATAAAGTTTGAATATCTTTTATTTTTGGAAGTTGTTCACGTCCTTTATTCAGTGCTATTGAGCAGGATTTAAGCAACAGACCAGCCCTTCTAAAGACAAAGAGCTTTTACGGCCACAGAAAAAGGCACTCATTGAGCCGTTACCAAGGGGAGAGCCTTAGGAGGTGTGTTGTTTGGCAGTGTACTAGCCACTGATTAAGTGCTAGCAGGCGAGATTGTACTGGTCAGAGCACAGTACCACAGCTTCTGGTAAGCGCATTACCTTTCCACATTGTATCACTTTTATGAAACGTATCATGCTCTGAGGCGGCGGACAAAAATCAACCCTATCGAATACGGAGAACTGCTGGTGCAATGATAAATGCAGAGAGCATATGCTGTCGGCATTTATCGATGTGCAGCGGACATGATTCCCAATATCGGATCATGTCCGCACGCACATTCACAAATAGGCCCCTTAGTCTTTTACTGTGATCAATATATATAAAATTATTGTAATAATTTGAAATACACAATTCTAAGTACTCATGAGTATAATATGTACACAATGACCATTAATTAGTAACATTTTCTAATGTGCATGGGTGCATTACAATGTGAAACAAGCATTTTTAACATATTTTTATTATCAAATATGCTCATAGTAAAAGTTATTTCTTGTTTTCAGTGGCACATGCAAATATCCTGTGCACCAAAATTCAACACAACTTCTCAGAAGGTTAGCAGTGTCTTGTATGACACAAATTACTTTGTCATAAACAATACACACCACAGACAGTTATCTGAGTAGGAAAGGTGTTTAAATACTGGTGTATGGGACCTCAAACAACAATATTTTTTTAAAAAATTATTAGACAGTGTTATTATAATTTAAACAATATTATCCCATATGGGAATACTTGACTATACGTGCAAATAATGTTATGACTAATGATCTTCAAACAAATGTTGGTTCCTCCTTCAGAACAAGCTAAAAAGGGTTGTCCAGTTTTAGAAAAACTCTGAAAGCAAGTCTTCATTACTGTTGGTATGGCCAAATACCTTGCATGTAAGCAATATTATCCCATATAAGCATACTTGAAGATACGATTGTGAAATTCAAATATCATATTTAACATTAGTCAACTTACATGTGAAAAAAAATGTTATGACTAATGATCTTCAAACAAGTGTTGTTTGCTCCTTCAGAACAAGCTAACAATGGTTATCCATTTGTAGAAAAACTTTGAAAGAAAGTCCTTATTACTGTTAGTCTGGCTGAAATAAAAGCAGGAAATTAAAATCATCCATTTCATAAAAGTAAGAGCAATAGAATTATTGCACAGGCAGTTAGCAAACGTGGGCAAGTAATACTGCTTGCTTTACCCCGAATTACCCTATATACATTGTTGCCAATGCTCCAGAGAATTCTGGGTAGAATATGCAAATTAGATGTGCAATATCTTAGGCTTTTTGCTTCTGATACCATGTTAAAACACAGCAATCGCTTATTTGGGAGAAGTGCAGCATAAACAAAATCACTTCTGGACAGCTGTTTTCTTTTTATTTCCCTCAGATACTCACATATAAGTCACTTTTTAACAGTCATAACTTCTCCTCTAAACAATAACAGATTCCTAGTCACTCAAATTACCTCCTTAACAATATTAATAACCAACCACACTATGATACGTTTATCAGAGAACACAAAACTCATTCGTCCATACAACACAGTCTTATAATCAATCTGCCCAAGTCCATAAATCCATTTCAACAATACATCAAACTTCTCTTGCAAAAGCACAATTCCAAAAAACATGTTATACACTCTCCTGACCCACACAGTCATCTCTGCGGCATGTACCACACACTGTCACATGTCTAGAATGTTGAAAAGCCCTTGTACCCAAACAGCAATGTACAATAGACCATGTTTAGTCCTTTTGCTGATTTGACAAACACTTATGAGAAACAAGCTTCCATATTTTATTTTACACCTTTAGAATTAAAAGGAGATACTAAACATGCCTCCATCCTCTCCTTTAATAAAGCCTTAATCTTTCTGTGGTCTTTCAATACATCCAATAACTCATTCTGCAAACAAAACACATGCACTGCCTTCTCTAATACCACAAACTGCCATGGAAAAGTTCTACACAACGGTATTGGATTGTCACAAACAATCAATTTATACCTTCTAAAGAAAAGAACAGCTGCCTACTTTACAAACATACCACAAACTCCTTCTTTTAGCACTGCATTCATATACAAAAAGCCACAAGCTTAGTATCCAACAAATTTGGAAAACCTTTCCTACCTTTCTTGTGATCAATTTTACCAAAAAATGCAAAACAAGTTGCACCACAAAGAGAAAGTTAGCCTTGCTCTGTACTATACTTACAAAAAGTATTCATTGTGACAATCATTCATAACCAAATAACTTTATTGAATTTAAATTTAAAAATAACTGGTCACAACAACATACAAAAGCACACACACACACAGGTTAAAATGTGCTATAAACCAGGATGATGATTGAGAGTAATACACTAAGTAGCATCAGCCACTAAGTAACTGGGGGTCGATCCGATAAAAATCGTCGCCCGCAAAAGCCGGCGACACAAATATTTACGCTGGTTTGGTATCACATATACGGCGTAACCTAGAAGTTACGCGCGTATATTTCTGCCGTCGCCCGTAGTTTTTTGGGCCATAGGCAGGTATACCAAACCAGCGCAGTTTGGTATCCAATATGCAGCGTAAGGACTTACGTGGCGAAAATGGAGAAATCTTACTCCATTTTCACCTCGCCACAAAAAGCAGCCGTAAGAAGCCTTACGCTGACTATTGGAGCCCCGTAACTCCCTAAACTAGCTAGAAAATAAACCTAACACCTAACGCATGCGCAATGTCTATCTACCTGTCACCCACGATCTGCTAAATAAAACCTAACACCTAATGCATGCGCAATGTCTATCTACCTGTCAACCGCGATCCCCCCCCCCCGAAATCCCTAATAAAGTTATTTACCCCTAAACCGCCGCTCCCGGACCCCGCCGCCATCTACATAAACTAACCCCCTACTGTGAGCCCCTAAAACCGCCGCCATCTACCTTATCTATCCCCTAATCTGACCCCTTACACCGCCGCCACCTATATAAAAATTATTAACCCCTAATCTAATCCCCCTATACCGCCGCCAGCTATATTAATATTATTAACCCCTAATGTAAGCCCCTAACACCGCCACCATCTCTATTAAAATTATTAACCCCTAATTTAATCTACCTACCCCGCCGCCAGCTATATTATCTATATTAACCCTAAGTATATTATAGTTAATATAGTTATTACATTATATATATTAACTATATTAACCCTAATTATATTAGGGTTAATATAGTTAATATAGTTACTATAGTATTTATATTAACTATATTAACTCTATCTAACCCTAACACCCCTAACTAAATTTATATTAAATTAATCTAATTCATATTATAAACTAAAATATTCCTATTTAAATCTAAATACTTACCTATAAAATAAACCCTAAGATAGCTACAATATAATTAATAATTACATTGTAGCTATGTTAGGGTTAATATATATTTTACAGGTAAATTGTTAATTATTTTAACTAGGTATAATAGCTATTAAATAGTTATTAACTATTTAATATCTACCTAGTTAAAATAATTACCCAATTACCTGTAAAATAAATCCTAACCTAAGTTACAAATACACCTACACTATCAATAAATTAAATAAACTACAAATATCTATCTAAAAATACAATTAAATTAACTAAACTAAATTACAAAAAATAAAAAAAAAGATTACAAGATTTTTAAGCTAATTACACCTATTCTAAGCCCCCTAATAAAATAATAAAGCCCCCCAAAATAAAAAAAATTCCCTGCCCTATTCTAAATTAAAAAAAGTTCAAAGCTCTTTACCTTACCAGCCCTTAAAAGGGCCTTTTGTGGGGCGGAAGGCCTAAAGAATTCAGCTCTTTTGCATTTAAAAACATATACAATACCCCCCCATTACAACCCACCACCCACATACCCCTATTCTAAACCCACCCAAACCCCCCTTAAAAAAGCCTAACACTACCCCCCTGAAGATCTCCCTACCTTGTCTTCACCACACCGGGCCGAACACCTCATCCGATCCGGGCGATGTCTTGCTCCAAGCGGCAAAGAAGAATTCTTCCTCCGGCGATGTCTTCCTCCAAGTGGCAAAGAAGAATTCTTCCTCCCGGTGACGTCTTCCTCCAAGCGGCAGCAAAGTCTTCTTCCTTCCGGCAGCATCTTCCATGAAGCGGCATCTTCAATCTTCTTTCTTCGCTCCACCACCGCGGAGCATCCATCCCGGCCGACGACTGAACGACGAATGAGGTACCTTTAAATTACGTCATCCAAGATGGCGTCCTCCGAATTCCGATTGGCTGATAGGATTCTATCAGCCAATCGGAATTAAGTTAGAAAAATCTGATTGGCTGATTGAATCAGCCAATCAGATTCAAGTTTAATCCGATTGGCTGATTGGTTAGAGGGTTAGAGGGTTAGACGTGTCGGGCTATGTTTAGGAGGCGTGTTAGACAGTGCGGGTGATTTAGACTTTAGTCAGGTTTTATAGGCGCCGGCAGTTTCTAACGTGGCGCAAGTCACTGGCGACTCCAAAAATCTGTACTTACGCAGATTTCTGGACATCGCTGGTTTGTGAGACTTGCGCACTTTAGCAAGTGACGGCGCCGCATATTGGATAGCTCGAGTTGCGAGCTGAAACTGCGGGCGATGCGGGTTCCCTCGCTTGCGCCGCAAACTGCGATCT
Organism: Bombina bombina; assembly: GCF_027579735.1. Lineage (NCBI taxonomy): Eukaryota > Metazoa > Chordata > Amphibia > Anura > Bombinatoridae > Bombina > Bombina bombina. The sequence continues at coordinate 600,320,725 of NC_069502.1, forward strand.
ATATCGGATCGCGCCCCTGATCCCTAAGTAATCCCCAGTAATGGATGGGTAGATCAGAGCATACATCTAGGCTAAGCTAATAAAAGTTCCTTCTATAGTGGGAACTTATTTTACTTTTACGCTATCTGCAATAGAGTATAGGAATAATTATATTGGAAAGTGAGTATTAAATTATTAACACATTCTGGCAAGCTACTGAAAAAGAGGGACTACTGCGAGAATAGAGTGCCCCCCCCCAAAAAAAAATAAAATTGCTTAGTGCATTTTTTAAAATTAAAACTAGATGAGTATTAAAAAAAATGCACTAAGCAGTTTAGTTTTTAGGGGATAAAAGTGTTGGATGTAGGGTGTTGAAAAGTGCCATTACATTATGGTCTATAGGGACTGTTTGTTCATCATAAATATATATGTATATGCTTATATACACATATATATGTATGTGTTAACATGTAAATAAATATATATATCTACACACACACAAAGCTTCCGTGCAATGCAATCTTTGTGTGCTCTAGTATTAAAAATTTGAGTGTAAATATTGCTTTCAGGGAAGCAATATTTTGCGCTCAACTTGTAAAAAGACAACAAACCAAATAACTGGTAGCAAAACCTGCTTTATAACCAAAACTCTGCACTCCTTAATTAAAAATCTTATATTTTACATCTCAACTTTCTTTTGAATTTTTTTCAGTAAAAGAACATCATTTATGACACCTTTCAAATCTTGTGAAAAATATACCCCTAAAATTTTCCATTTAACCCTAAAGGGACAGTCAAGTCCAAAATAAACTTTCATGATTCAAATAGGACATGCAATTTTAAATAACTTTCCAATTTACTTTTATCACAAATTTTGCTTTGTTCTCTTGGTATTCTTAGTTGAAAGCTAAATCTCGGAGGTTCATAAGCTAATTTCTTAGACCTTGAAGGCCGCCTCTAATCTAACACTTTTTCACCACTAGAGGGCATTAGTTCATGTGTTTCATATAGATAACTTTGAACTCACACACGTGAAGTTACCTAGGAGTGAGCACTGATTGGCTTAAATGCAAGTCTGTCAAAAGAACAATAATAAGGGGCAGTTTGCAGAGGCATAGATACAAGGTAATTACAGAGGTAAAATGTGTATTATTATAACTGTGTTGGTTATGCAAAACTGGGGATTGAGTAATAAAGGGATTATCTACCTTTTTATAACAACAACAATTCTGGTATTGACTGTCCCTTTAACAACTTTCACATCTACCTCATCTATATCAAAACATTCACCATATGCAATATACTCTGATTTATCTAAATTTAACTGGAAATCTAAACATACACCAAAATTTTCAACAATCATAATAACCCACCTATAGAACACACACTTTTACACAGAACAGTGAGATCATTCATATAAGCTAAAACCTTTACCTGATTACCCCTCCACCTGGAATAGGGACTCCACAAACAACCTTATCCTGCCTTATAGCCTCCAATAGAGGTTTAATAGAACAGATAAACAATAAAGGGGAGAGTGGACACCCTTCCTTAACCATACTAAATAGCATCTCTTAAAATAATCAAATTCTTATGTATACTTCTTCCAGGCATACCACAAACCTGATCATCACCAATTACTTTTCCAATTACACCATTCATATGAACTTATAGGATGCCATATTTTTAAGACATTCTCTCCCACCTTTCTTCCAATAGATTGAAGACACCACAACTCTCCTCCATGGCAAAGAGAATTCATCCACACGCATACATTCCCTAAAAATCAATAACAAATCATCCTTAAAGGGACACTCAGGTTAAATTAAATTTTCAGGATTCAGATACAGCATGTAATTTTAAACAACTTTCCAATTTACTTCCATTAAAAAAAATGTGCACAGTCTTTTATATTTACAATTTTTGAATCACCAGATCCTACTGAGCATGTGCAAGAATTCACAGACTATACGTATATGCATTTGTGATTGGCTGATTGCTATCACATGGTACAAGGGGAGTGGAAATATACATAACTTTGAAATTTCTTATAAAAAAATCTACTACTCATTTGAAGTTCAGACTAAGTGCTATTGCATTGTCTTGTTATCTTGCATTTGTTAATTATGCAAATCTAATGTGTTGACTGGTCCTTTAATAAAATCTCAAAAACTCACATAAAACTCATCTGTAAGTTCATTACACCCAGGCGTTTTACCAGAATTAAAACTTTTCAAAATATTCAAAATTTCATCCTCACTTAATTCTTTACGTAACACAATTCTATCATCTATCTATTTGGATAGTAAACACCATAAAAATTATTGTTTAAAAAGATAGATAATACCTTTATTTACCATTCCCTAGTTTTGCATAACCAACACTGTTATAGAAATATATTTTTTACATCTGTAATTACCTTGTATCTAAACTTCTGTAGACTGTCTCCTTATCACAGATCTTTTGACAGACTTGCAGACTCTCAAATAACTCCACTTGTGTGACCACAATGTTTATATGAAACACATGAACTAACACCCTCTAGCTGTGAAAAACTGTCAAATGCATTTAGATAATAAGTGGCCTTTAAGGGCTTCAAAATTAGCATATGAGCCTACCTAGGTTTAGCTTTCAACTAAAAGCACCATGTACTAAGCCGTCAATTAATCCGACATTGTAGACGTGGATAAACTAGCTCTTACTCGCCGCAGGCGAAATGGTGTCCACTGTCACTATGTACTAAAAAAACACCCAGAAATAGACACGTCTAGCCCGCCGTGAGCAGTGGTGGATTATTGATAAATTTGACGCAACTAAGCTGATGTACTTAAATGTCAGTAAAATTGTACGGCCAAATATTAACACGTGACACGCAAGGTGTCAGAAACGTCATAGTAGTCGCGGAAACAGAATTTGGCTACTATAAAAGTGCAACTTTTCTAAAGAACTTTATTATTGATCAAAATTTTTGGATCAGTTCATTCTGTGCGTTATTTTTGTAATATTTTGCCTAGATTTAGAGTTCTGCGTTAGCCGTCAAAACCAGCATTAGGGGGTCCTAACGCTGGTTTTTACCGCCCGCTGGTATTTAGAGTCAGTCATAAAAGGGTCTAACGCTCACTTTCCAGCCGCGACTTTTCCATACCGCAGATTCCCCTACGCCAATTGCGTATCCTATCTTTTCAATGGGATCTTTCTAACGCTGGTATTTAGAGTCTTGGCTGAAGTGAGCGTTAAATCTAACCACAAGACTCCAGCCACAGAGAAAAGCCAGGAGTTAAGAGCTTTCTGGGCTAACGCTGGTTCATAAAGCTCTTAACTGCTGTGCTCTAAAGTACACTAACACCCATAAACTACCTATGTACCCCTAAACCGAGGCCCCTCCCCACATCGCTGCCACTCTATTAAATTTTTTTAACCCTTAATCTGCCGACCGCACACCGCCGCCACCTACATTATCCCTATGTACCCCTAATCTGCTGCCCCTAACACCGCCGACACCTACATAATATTTACTAACCCCTAATCTGCCCCCCCAATGTCGCCGCTACCTACCTACAATTATTAACCCCTAATCTTCCGACCGGACCTCGCCACTACTCTAATAAATGTATTAACCCTAAAGATAAGTCTAACCCTAACCCTAACACCCCCCTAAATTAAATATAATTTTTATCTAACGAAATAAAATAAATCTTATTAAATAAATTAATCCTATTTAAAGATAAATACTTACCTGTAAAATAAACCCTAATATAGCTACAATATAAATAATAATTATATTGTAGCTATTTTAGGATTAATATTTATTTTACAGGCAACTTTGTTCCGATCAGCCAATAGAATGCGAGCTCAATCTGATTGGCTGATCCAATCAGCCAATCGGATTGAACTTGAATTGATCAGATTTTTCCTACCTTAATTCCGATTGGCTGATAGAATCCTATCAGCCAATCGGAATTTGAGGGACGCCATCTTGGATGACGTCCCTTAAAGGAACCTTCATTCGTTGTTAGTCCATCGGTGAAGAAGGATGGCTCCGCGTCGGCTGCTTGAAGATGGTCCCGCTCCGCGCCGGATGGAAGAAGATAGAAGATGCCGTCTGGATGAAGATGTTTGCCGGTCCGGGTCTCCTCTTCTGCCCGGATAGGATGAAGACTTTGGACCCTCTGGAGGAACTCTTCTTGCCGGATAGGATGAAGACTTCGGACCCTCTTCTGGATGGATCGGTGATACCCGGCATGGTGAAGAAAAGGTAGGGAGATCTTCAGGGGCTTAGTGTTAGGTTTATTTAAGGGGGGTTTAGGTTAGATTAGGGGTATGTGGGTGGTGGGTTGTAATGTTGGGGGGATATTGTATGTTTATTTTACAGGCAAAAGAGCAGAATTCTTTGGGGCATGCCCCACAAAAGGCCCTTTTAAGGGCTGGTAAGGTAAAAGAGCTTTACAATTTTTATTTTAGAATAGGGTAGGGCATTTTTTTATTTTGGGGGGCTTTGTTATTTTTTTAGGGGGCTTAGAGTAGGTGTAATTAGTTTAAAAATCTTGTAATCTTTTTTTATTTTTTGTAATTTAGTGTTTGTTTTTTGTAATTTAGTGTTTGTTTTTTTTGTAATTTAGTTTAGTTGATATAATTGTAGGTAATTGTAGGTAGTTTATTTAATTTATTTATTGATAGTGTAGTGTTAGGTTTAATTGTAACTTAGGTTAGGATTTATTTTACAGGTAATTTTGTAATTATTTTAACTAGGTAACTATTAAATAGTTATTAACTATTTAATAGCTATTGTACCTGGTTAAAATAAATACCAAGTTGCCTGTAAAATAAATATTAATCCTAAAATAGCTACAATATAATTATTATTTATATTGTAGCTATATTAGGGTTTATTTTACAGGTAAGTATTTAGCTTTAAATAGGATTAATTTATTTAATAAGATTTATTTTATTTCATTAGATAAAAATTATATTTAACTTAGGGGGGTGTTAGGGTTAGGGTTAGACTTAGCTTTAGGGGTTAATACATTTATTGGAGTAGCGGCGAGGTCCGGTCGGCAGATTAGGGGTTAATAATTGTAGGTAGGTAGCGGCAACGTTGGGGGCGGCAGATTAGGGGGTAAAAAATATAGGGGTCTGCGGTGTTAGGGGCAGCAGATTAGGGGTACATAGGGATAACGTAGGTTGCGGCGGTGTACGGAGCGGAAGATTAGGGGTTAAAAATAATATGCAGGGGTCAGCTACAGCGGGGGTGGCAGATTAGGGGTTAATAAGTGTAAGGCTAGGGGTGTTTAGACTCGGGGTACATGTTAGGGTGTTAGGTGCAGACATAGGAACTGTTTCCCCATAGGAAACAATGGGGCTGTGTTAAGAGCTGAACGCTGCTTTTTTGCAGGTGTTAGGTTTTTTTCAGCCCAAACTGCCCCATTGTTTCCTATGGGGGAATCGTGCACGAGCACGTTTTTGAAGCTGGCCGCGTCCGTAAGCATCGCTGGTATTAAGAGTTGCATTGGCGGTAAATTATGCTCTACACTCCCTTTTTGGAGCCTAACACAGCCCTTCTGTGAACTCTAAATACCAGCGGTATTTAAAAGGTGCGGGGGGAAAAATACACGCGTAGCTAACGCACCCCTTTGGCCTCAGAACTCTAAATCTAGCCGTTTATTTACAAATTTGATATGGCTTCATTTGGATCTGATACCCAGACTTGAAAATCCAAGAATCCTCACTTTTCTCATTAGCAAAATGTAGTTTTGATTGATATGATTATTGACTCATGATTATTTATTTGGATGTCGTGTCAAACAGACCAATTTTTCAAGATGATCTGGCAGCTAATAGTTTCAATAGTCCAGGAATAGCCTGTGAATGCACCGTCATCGGCTCCAAATAATCTTCTATCTCTCGATACAAGTGTAATATGGATTCAAGATCAAGCCGGAATCTTTGTACAATCTCTCTGAAAGGCTGTGCAAACCAACCCGTGGAAGGAATACACGGAGGACACAAACTCTCCTTCTAACTAATCGATTAGCAACATTTTCTTCAGTATTCTGTCTTCTAGACTGGATTTACATCACACGGAGAAGAAACAAATAGAAAAGTGTCTCCATAGCTGCAGAAATAAACAATGTAAGTACAATTATGATATTACTGCCTTTTATATTGTTCTACACTGGCGTCTACATAGACTTTTCTATTGTTTGTACCTTTCCCGACACCTAAAAGGTGGCGAGGCAAAAATAACGAGGTGGTAGAGAAAAATGTAGCAAGCGGATAGATTTTTTTAGTACATTAGTTTATTGCAAGTTGGTGGTCAAATCTGTGTATTTGCATTGAAAAATGGAGTGGTAGCGAAGATTGGCAGATAAGTACGCTCGCAAGTTTAAAAATGCGGGTTTGAACATAGTTGAAGGCTTTGTACATATCCGTGTGTGAGTTTTGATGCAAAAATACGCCTAGATTTAGAGTTTTGTCAGTAAAGACCTGCGGTGCTAACAATCCTTTTTTTTCCAAGCGCACCCTTAAGACAACGCTGGTATTACGAGTTGTCTGAATGGCTGCGTTAGCCTCAGAAAAGTGAGAGTTGAGCATAATTTAGCTCCACTTCAACCCTCAATACCAGCGTTGCTTACGGTAGTGGTAAGCTGGAAAAAAGTGCTTTTTGCGGGGCATTGCCCCAAATATAATCAGCTCTTTTACCTGCAAATAAAAATACAATACCCCCCAACATTACAACCCACCACCCACATACCCCTACTCTAAAACCCACCCAAACCCCCCTTAAAAAAACCTAACACTAATCCCCTGAAGATCTCCCTACTTTGAGTCGTCTTCACCCAGCCGAGCCGAATTCTTCATCCAAGTGGGGCAGAAGAGGTCCTCCATCCGGTTGAAGTCTTCATCCAAGCGGGGCAGAAGAGGTCTTCCATCCGATTGAAGTCTTGATCCAAGCGGAATCTTTAATCTTCATCCATCCGGAGCGGAGCTGATTGGAACAGCCAATAGAATGCAAGGTCAATCCAATTGGCTGATTGGATCAGCCAATCGGATTGAACTTCAATCTGATTTTTCCTACCTTAATTCCGATTGGCTGATAGAATCCTATCAACCAATCGGAATTTGAGTGACGCCATCTTGGATGACGTCATTTAAAGGAACCGTCATTCGTCGGGAAATCGTCGGCCAGGATGGATGTTCCGCGTCGGAGGTTTTCGGGATGCCTCCGCTGCGGATGGATGAAGATAGAAGATTCTGCTTGGATCAAGACATCAATCGGATGGAAGACCTCTTCTGCCCCGCTTGGATGAAGACTTCAACCGGATGGAGGACCTCTTCTGCCCCACTTGGATGAAGAATTCAGCTCGGCTGAGTGAAGACGACTCAAGGTAGGGAGATCTTCAGGGGGTTAGTGTTAGGTTTTTTTAAGGGGGGTTTGGGTGGGTTTTAGAGTAGGGGTATGTGGGTTGTGGGTTGTAATGTTGGGGGGGTATTGTATTTTTATTTACAGGTAAAAGAGCTGATTACTTTGGGGCAATGCCCAGCAAAAAGCCCTTTTAAGGGCTGGTAAAAGAGCTGATTACTTTGTAATTTAGGATAGGATAGGGCATTTTATTATTTTGGGGGGCTTTTTTATTTTATTAGGGGGCTTAGATTAGGTGTAATTAGTTTAAACTTCTTGTAATTTTTTTCTGTAATTTAGTGTTTTTTTTGTATTATAGTTTAGTTTATTTAATTGTATTTTAGTTTAGATAATTGTAGGTAATTTATTTAATTAGTTTAATGATAGTGTAGTGTTAGGTGTATTTGTAACTTAGGTTAGGATTTATTTTACAGGTAATTTTGTAATTATTTTAACTAGGTAGCTATTAAATAGTTAATAACTATTTAATAGCTATTGTAAATAGTTAAAATAAATACAAAGTTGCCTGTAAAATAAATATAAATCCTAAAATAGCTACAATGTAACTATTAGTAGCCTCGAGTCGTGGAAAGAAAGTGAGCGGTAGACCCTTTCCTGCCTGACTCTAAATACCAGCGGGCGTTAAAAAGCAGTGTTAGGACCCCTAAACAATGCTTTTTAACCCTAACGCAGAATTCTAAATCTAGCCGATAGTTTGCTGACTGCTTAGTACATGGAGCCCTAAGAATACCGAGACCAAAGCAAATTTGATGATTAAAGGGACAGTCTAGTATAAATTAAACTTTCATTATTCAGATAAGACTTTTAATTTTAATCAACTTTCCAATTTACTTTTATCATCAAATTTGCTTTTTCCTCTTGGTATTCTTAGTTTAAACTAAACATAGGTAGGCTCATATGCTAATTTCTAAGCCTTTGAGGGCTGCCTCTTATCACATGCTTTTTAAATCTCTTTTCAACACAAAGAGACAGAAAGTACACGTGGGCCATATAGATAACACTATGTTCAGGCACAGGGGGTTATTTAAGATTTAGCACAAAACAATGCTAAATTTAAGACAATAGATAATAAACAGTCACAGTCATGTGATCAGGGGGCTGGAAGAAAGTTCTTAGATACAAGGTAATCACAGAGGAAAAAGTATATTAATATAACTATGTTAGTTATGGAAAACTGGGGAATGGGTAATATAGGGATTATCTATCTTTTAAAACAATATAGGGATTATCTATCTTTTAAAACAATAACAATTCTATGGTAGACTGTTCCTTTAAAGTAAATTAGAAAGTTGTTTAAAATTAAATGCCCGAATCATGAAAGCTTAATTTGGACTTTACTATCCCTTTAATTTATCAGACATCTACTCCAAAAATAAATCTTTCAAAGAATTATCCATCACTCTCTTGGAAAATAACTGAATAAAAATCATAAACTGACCTCACATTAAAGGAACAGTCTACACCAGAATTTCTATTGTTTTAAAAGATAGATAATCCCTATATTACCCATTCCCTAGTTTTGCATAACCAACACAGTTATATTAATATACTTTTTACTTCTGTGATTACCTTGTATCTAAGCCTCTGAAAATTGCCCCCTTATTTCAGTTTTTTTGACAGACTTGCATTTTAGCCAATCCTTGCTGGCTCCTAGGTAACTTCACGTGCGTCAGCACACTGTTATCTATATGGCACACATGAACTGACACCCTCTAGTGGGGAAAAACTGTCAAAATGCATTCATATAAGAGGCAGCCTTTAAGGGCTTAGAAATTAGTATATGAGCATCCTAGGTTTAGCTTTCAACTACTACCAAGAGAACACAGTGATAGTAAATTGGAAAGTTGTTTAAAATGACATGCCCTGATGTTCTGGGTTCCGGTGGAGGAGGCGCAAGGTATGAGCTGCTGAGCTCTGTACTCCAGTCCTAAGCCCATGGCGGTCGATTTGCGCGCCCTGTCCAAGCTAAATGGCTGTTTCATGGACAGATTGTGAAAGCATCTCTGGAACCTAAATTAGTGGAACGTTACCCCACTATCACCAAAAAAGTCACCCAAAAGGACTTGCAACCTAGCTAAGTGGAAACATTAAATGGGCTAAAATAGCTCAAATGACTTTTTTTCTAGCAGTCACTCCTTTCATCTCACGGAAACTGAGAGAAAGGAGGTGAGAACGCCGCAAACTTGCTTCACAACCTGAAGGCACGCCATTTTACTGTAATCAAGCATTATCATACACACCATCAACCTTTCCACCCCTCTCCACTGCTGCCGCACCTGTAGGAGCTAATCCCCCTAAGGACCTTACATCTGATCTGCAGGAGTCGCCCGCATCTTTTCCGGGTTTCTCTGGGGCTCTGTCTGGCTCTTGTCGGTGCCCCCTCCTCCCCCACTGGTGCTGCGTGGGAGGAGGTTGAGCCTGGGCTGGCGGAGATCTGAGGGATTGCCCTCTGGAGATGAGCGCGCTGTGTCGAGGCTGCCCGGCCGGGCCCTTCTCCCTCCTCTCCCACCACTGCTGCGTGAGAGGAGGTGAACTTGACTGGCGCTGGAGACACGAGTGAGGAACGTGCAGTGCATCAGGAAGCCTGCCCCTGCTATTCAACGAACCAACTTGTGGCTGAGCCGGGAGCTTCGCTGCTGAACATCAGATGGTAACGGGCGAGCAGTGTGAGAGGAGGTGAGTTCTGCAGATGCAACTACTGTGTCCTGGTTATTTCCCTTGAACTAAGGGGGAAAGTATCTAAGTAAAAGTAATCAGGTTGTGGAAGGCAAAAGTATGCTATTGCAGGGTCCTTGATAATCGGAGCACTAAATAAAACAACATAAATGACAAAAACACATGTCAAATAAATTCTGAGTGAATATAAAGAAAAGTAGAGCTTGGCATACAGAGACTTAAAAACTTTCTATTTTTCATTCCTCTTGTTGCATTTACATGACTAAGGCGAGACATATTATAAGAGGAGGCAGTGAAGGGGAATAAGAAAGGAGGAAAACCGCAACACTGTTTCCATAAGCATCAACGCTAAGAGACTACTAGATACTGTGTTACTAAGCTTCAAGAGCGTATAGCTCAACAATCCAGAGCTAACAAATATATATAGACAGGAATTCGATGGTTAATGGAAAAATTCCTGACTGGATAAATGGTTTATGAGCTATATATATATAGCATAGGCAAAGAGAAAGTTTGTTTTCGTGTTTCTTGCTCAATATCTTGTGAAACACAAGAAAATTGTAATACTTAACACTTTGCTTTATGCTTAAATCTGCTTCTTCTGTGTTAAGTAGCTTTGTATAATAATGTGAAAAGTATCTCTCAAATTTGCTACCTATTACAAATTCAAATCAAAGGAGGTATTGTTACTATAACTTGTAAACCAGGGAGAATAAAAAGGAATATTAGGTTAGATACTAACTTCTCTCCATAACAGAAAAAGTCTATTTTAATTCTCCTAAAAACTGCTCTAAAAAGATGAAATTAATAAACTAACTGTGATAAAAGGAAAGGAAAAATTACCTATGATTACGTTATATAAAGAAAGGTGTTTCTATCTATAAATATTTTAACTTAAAAAGAACTTAAGAAAAATAGAATAATACATTTCCCTAGGTGTTTTTTTTTCACTGAATATATCTAGAAATTTTTACGCACTTATAATGGTTATATAAATTCGACTGGTTTCACAAATTATGCCCCCTCAAAATTCTGATCCCTAATAATACTCTACTTAAGTGTTAGATAAGGTCACTATAGGATAAATATTTTCACACCTAATATGGAGTAAAGACCAAAATTTAATCATTGTAACTGTTGTAGTACTAAGTGGAATTCATGGTTAAACCTGTGTGTAACAGAACTGTAATAGGTTTACCTTACTCTGCCCTTCTTTAAACTCACTAAACTATTAAGTACATGCAATCTGATAAAGGCAAATATTCACTTTGCTGCATAGTTCACAGATATCCATAAATAAAAGGCACATATCTCTTTTTTCTGTCTTGAACTTTAACAGATATATAATTTAAGTGAGCTCTGCTGTGGAAACTATTGGTATAACCCTTGATTAGTGTTCGCCATACTCTGGTCTTACACCTTCACAGAAGCATGGAAGCAATTCCATCACTAAGTATTAAGTAAATTCACTCCCCCCACCTTTTTTTTTTTTCTCTCTCTCTCTCTCTCTCTCTCTCTTCCTTCCCCCTTCCCCTTTCCCCACGCAGGCAATTCCTTCCCTCACTTCTTTCCCCACTTTATCCCCTTTTTCTTTTTTTTTGTTTTGTTTTATTTAATTCATTACTTGATTGATTCTGAAGCTGTTTTTTCACTATCATTTTTTTATGGATAAATTTATTACATCACCATCTTTTACACTTAAACATAATCCAGGCATGGCAGCTAAACATAGGGAGCGAAAAAATAAAACTCTTACAGATAGCCCAGCAGAAGCCCAAGCAGAAAATACTAAAAAGATCCAAAATACTATGACCACCTTAGATTCACAAGCTCTAGTTGCTAGCATAATGGAAGCCACAACCCCTAAATTTGATTCATTAAAAACCGAGATTAAACAGGACATTTTAACACTAACAACAGAGATAAAACAGTTTAAGAGGTTGCAGGAAGTTGAACAACGATCTCAGACATTGAAGATGTTACAAATCTATATATTCCTAGAATAGAGGCTAACCAGAGTGAATTAGTGAAAATCCAGACTAAACTTGAGGACTTGGAAAACAGGTCTAGAAGAAATAACCTTAGGATTATAGGTTTCCCAGAATCTAGACATGAAGAAGACCTAATAAAACTAATGACCCAGATATTACAGCAGATATTAAATATGCCTCCATCACAGCAACCTCTTGCTATTGAAAGAGTCCACAGAATGGGGAAGCCACAAGATAACTCGAGTGATCTTGTTAAACCAAGACCGATAATTGCTAGATTCCTGAATTATCAGGATAAAGTATCCTTTTTACAGCATTATCACAAAAAACAACCGTTATATTACAACTCTAAAATGATTTCTCATTTGAAACCTCCACAAAAAGGAGAGAGTTATCCCCAATATGTGGCAAAATGATAAAAGCTGGATGGCTAGCTACAGTAATATATCCAGCTAGACTTAAACTTATTCTTGAAGGGCAAACTCTTTTTTTTGACTCAGCAAAAGAAGCTGAGGAAAAATTTGCTGAATATAGAACCAAATGACATTAAATAAAATAAAACATTATTTGATTTTAAATATTTTCATGATGAAACAGATAGGAATGTGTTTATTACCTTCTTTTCATCCCCCCCCCCAATGTGGGAGGGGTGATGGTCTTCTTCACTTTCCCCCCCCCCCTCCTTTTTTTTTTTTTTCTCTTTCTTCTTCTGTTTCTTTGTCTTCTCGCATACCCCCCGGCTTCACCTACTCGTAACATAAGGAACTATGAACACAAATATTAGATTTACTTCGTAAATTAAACACAACTATCGCATCTATTAAACTGAAATCTTCGTGGGTAGCAGAAGCCATCTTTTCTCCAACCCCTAATAGGAAAAAAGGTGTGGCGATACTACTAGGAAAAAAATTAAGTTATGTCAATACTCGATCCTGAAAGTAGATTTTTAATTCTAAAAATAAAAATAATAGATTCAATTTATACTATATGTAATCTCTATGCGTCCAATGTAATTGATCTAGAATTTTGGGACTCTCTTCAGGCCAAAATCTTGCAGGTGGCAGAAGGGCACATAATTTTAGCAGGTGATTTCAACATGGCTCCACGGTTCCCTATAGACAGATTGAGACAAGGTCACTCTCTTAAAAAAACAAAAAAAGATAATCTTGAAGCAAAATTATTTATTTCTATGTCTCATAACTTAGCAGTTAGAGATATATGGAGACTACAAAATCCAGCTGATAAGAATTATACATGTTACTCTAAGTCGTTCAAATCATTCTCTCGGATTGATATCATACTGACTAGCGAGAGCTTATATAAAATTGGAGCAAAAGCTTCAATCTCTGAAATATGTATTTCAGATCATGCTCCCATAATGTTAGATATCCCAAGTAAAAATATGTATACAAGATCAGCCCGTTTCTTCTATCCAAAATATCTCAATACAAATCCCAAATTTAATAATTGGCTAAAAACTAAATTTGAAGAATATTTTCAATTTAATACTGGCTCAGTGTCTAACTTTTCGGTAATCTGGGAAACTGCGAAGGCAGTGATAAGGGGAGATATAATTGCGTACATATGAACAATTTTGGGAAGATATTCTATTACCTCAAAATAGCACTGAATTCAATCTTAAACTAAACTCTGAGATTTCAGAGTTTGAAGTTAACCAAGCTATTCAATCACTTAAGCTTGCAAAAGCTCCAGGCCCAGACGCACTGCCAAATGAACTTTATAAAAACCTGGCTCCTACTCTTGTTCCTTACCTGATAAAGCTCTTCAATTCATACTACATAGATAATCTGGCAATCTCTCGTAACTTTGCGACAACTCAAACAATTCTTATACTCAAACCAGGGAAAGATCCTAGTATAAAAGAGTCATATAGGCCTATAGCCCTTCTAAACACGGATTACAAAAAATTTAAGTCTATTTTAGCTAAAAGGTTAAAAGGTTACAAGAGGGACTAACAGAGATTATCCACAAAGATCAAGCTGGGTTTCTCTATAATCGCAATTCATCAGCTAAGATAAGACAACTATTACTACTCGTCAATTACTTCAAAATCTCTGATAAGCAAGTGCTGGATGACCAATCCGATGCAGCGGTTATATCTATCGACGCTGAAAACGCGTTTGATAGAGTGAACCATGATCATATCTTAAACACGCTGCACCATTTTGGATTTAATAACAATTTTCCAAGATTAATTAAGAAACTATGTGCCCAATCCTATACTGGCTTAATAATTAATGAGATAGAGTTAAAAACAATTCAAATAGACAGAGGCACGCGGCAAGGCTGCCCTCTCTCGCCATTATTATTTGATCTCGCAATTGAACCCTTTGCTATCAAAGTTAGAAAACATATTGAAGGCATAAATATTAATAAAAAAGAGGTGAAATTGGCACTCTATGCCGATTATATATTAATTTATATGGCTAATACCCACTCAAACATACCTAAGCTTATGAACATAATTAACCTTTTTGGTCAATTCTCTGGCTATAAAGTCAACTACTTAAAATCTGAATTATTGTGGCTGAAAAAAACAAAGAATTCTATGATAAAGGTTCCCTTTAAGATAGTTACAGAAGCATTTAGATATCTCGGGATTATGGTATCGGCTGGCCCTCAAAATTGGTATTCATTGAACGTTCCCCCCATCTTGGCGCAAATCACTACTCACATGAAAAACTGGCAAAATCTTCCTCTATCAATATCCGGAAGAATAGCACTGTTTAAAATGTTGCTTTTGCCTAAAATTCTATATATTCTGCAAAATCTTCCCATTTTTTTGAGAACTTATGATCTAAAGAAACTTAACACAACAATTCGCCAGTTTATATGGCAATGAAAGAAACAAGCCCTTGGTTTAGCTCTTCCTGATTTGCGCATATACAATTTAGTTTTTCTTGGTCGCATTGCAATCGACTGGATAATAGAATCAGATCGCTTTACAGACAACATACTAGAAGCTAGTATGATATATCCTTTTTCTCCTACTACTTTAATCCATACAGATCTTAAATTAATTCCGAGCCAAGTAAAAAAATTTAAATCAATTTATGTAATAATACAGGCCTGGAAAAAGATTGGGGTACAAGTAGGATTAAATATAAGTATTCCGAAATTTAAAACGTTTTACGGAACCCAGAATATCAAGAAGGATCACAATCAACGGTATTAAAAAACTGGCAAAGGGAAGGTCTCTATTATGTGGCTCAATTTATTAATCCAACAACAGGAGTCATTCGATCCTTTGATGAACTGAAACAAGAATTTGACTTAAATAATAGAGATTTTTTCGCATTTTTACAAGCAAGACATTATGCTCAAAAATTAATAAATACATTCCCATGGAAATGGTCATGGGGTAAACTTGAAAATTGGCCGATCTTGGCCAAAGCAGGTCATCATTCTATTTCTACTTGGTGTTTATATCTAGTCTCACAGTCTGAAGGACTCAACTTAGAAAGCATAGCCCGTAAATGGTCAGATCTTATATCTGATAATATTGACCAGAATCTGCTTGTAGCATGTTCAATACAACTACTCTTTCGTGCCCCGGTTTCGGAGACCTGGAGAGAGTCCCATATAAAATTAATCTATCAAACTTATTATACGCCAGATAAAGGAGCTAGATTGAATAATAAAAACTTTAATAAATGCCCAAAATGTAGTCTTCTGGCCGCAAATCTGCTACATATGATCTGGACATGCCCCAAAATAAAACAATTTTGGAATAGAATAGAATTTTGGATACTCAACATACTTAAAATATCCTTGCATAGACTTGCCCCAAAAGATGTAATATTCTTGATAAGTCAAAAAAAAAACCCTCCAATGAAACTAAGATAATAAATCTAACTATCTTAGCTGCCAGGTACCAAATCTTTAAGAACTGGAAGAGTAAAATTTCTCCATCGATAACAGAAGTTAAGAACTATCTTAAAAAACAACTAATAATCGAGCAAATGACCACAGACCTGAACTCAGAGAAGGAAATACGCAATTTCTTTAAAAAATGGTCCAAATGTATTAGAATATTTCCACTCAGAGAAATTGATCATCTAATCTTTCCATTTAGAAACACTGAATTAGTTTTGCTAGATATTTGGTAAAGTGGAGAACAGGACTTGGGATGCAGGGGGGTAGAGGGAGGACTGGTTGCGGGTCTTTTCCCCCTTTTTTTTTTCTTTTTTTTCCCCCCTCTCTTATTTATGTCTTATTCCTCATCAGGGAAGTTGATTGTTGACATTAAACATGCTCAGAGGAGCTATGGAAAGTACGTCAGGAACTTTCTTGAAGTTAAAATCCTTAGGGTCTTTGTTGATACATATCGTTAATAACACATTGTTGCTCTAAAACTAAAGGAAAGGGTTGGGCTTTCCTTTCAGAATTATACAGAATGGTATGGCTTATAAATAGGAATGATGGTAATTCCATGTAAAATGTTTATGTTAATAAGTATATCTAATCACATCTCTTTTTCTTTTTGTATTATACAAGAAAAATTCAATAAAAAAGAATTAAAAAAAAAAAAATGACATGCCCTATCTGAATCATGAAAATTTATTTTGGACTAGACTGTCCCTTTAAGGCCAAGCTTGCAAGTCACGTGGCAAATCAGTTGCGAAAACACCGCACATTCTGGCTTTTTCGCATTTTGGATTGCCCAGCTATTACAAGTTGAGAAATAACTTATTTTGTGCCCGCATTAAGCCTCGTAATGCAAACTGCGAAATTGTGTGCGCTTTCACGTATTACCCATAGAAGTCAATTGAGAAGACAAATAAAAAAAAAAAATCTGTTGCGCAAAGCCCATGACGTATTCTTCTCGAAAAGTGTACATGAACATGCAAATATTTTATATAGCGAAAATGTTTTCACAATGGAATGTTCTATTTATTTCTAAATAAATATTTCTCTAAATATGTGATGATTTTTGGACAGATATTTCTATTTATATCAAGATATGTATCTGAATATATATATATGTCTAGATATCTCGAGATCTATATGCGAAAATCTCTTTGAAAATATATCTGAGATATTGTTTAATGTGCATAAGATTGTATATGTTTTAAACATATCTCTATACATATAAAGCCATGTTTCTCTATGTATGTCAATGTAAAATCCTTGCATTGGCTTTTTTTTTTCTAACACCTGAGATCTCGTATCTTTGAGCCCTTATAACTTTTGTGTGCAATATTTTTTATTTATTGTTTTATTAGACAGTGTTAATATGAGTGTAACTGTACTTTGTAATGTATTTATAAAGTGTTTTTTGTTGCGCAAGCTGTCAACCTGTCAACTACAGCTCTTCGAGTGTGGATAGGATTGTTGCGTAAACGCGAATGCGTGCAAGCAATTGCCTTTTTTAAAGACTTGTAATACCTGCACAATGGAAATTGATTGCGAAAAGACCACATTGCTTGTGGAAAAGTCATAACACTCTACTTGTAATCTTGCTGTAAGTGAGGTAATCCTAATAGACTGCAAATGTTATAATAGTCAAATTAGCCACTCCAGCATAATCAAGAAATCCCTGGGAAGAGTCAGATTAAAGATCTTGAAAAAGGCTGTCCAGCCGAAACATGTTGATACCAGAGCACACCTGCACAGGATTTGAGAAGACAAAGTGAATACCAGCTATACCCAGTTGAAATATTCAAGTTCCCACTGAGCGGCATATATTTAACCGCAAAGATCACATTGATAACTAGAAATCCTTTTTCTACTTATCCTACAAACTTTCTACTTATCCCAACAACCACATTTCAGCACCCAGATCGGTCACTGACTGACATCTAAGAAACCTGGGAACAACAGACCGGAAAGGCACGCAAAAATTCCACATCAGGAGGTTATCCAACAACCATACCATCGTGATCGGTCACTGACCGACAGACAAGGCATAGAATAGAAAAACCGGAGATACTTAAAAAACATCCGCAAATAGTTAGCACTTAACCGCAACGAAGATCCCACCAAGAAACCCTTAAGAGCGCGATCGGTCACTGACCGACAAAGGATAAGGTAACTGAGCGGCCACGACAACTACCCAAACACTTATATAAAAGTGAATTTTCTCGCAGCAAACAGATAAGCCCACCTAATAAGAGGAAACCAAAGCGGCATTTATTTAACCGCCAGCAGCTCATATAGAACTGCCACCAGCTTGATCTTGAAACTTAATCAAAACACTGGCATAGCGGCGTTTATTTAACCGCAATTATCTCACAAAAGTGATATCAAACAGATACACTTCAAGGTACTAATTTGTATACTTATATTATAGTGTGATAAAAATCGCACCAACATACCTCTAAATTTGATATATAGTTGCCTAAGATAAGATCTCAATTGCATAGCTGAACTTGAAACAAAGTATCCTATATGAACTATACAGCAACTATTGTTTTATCCACTATAAAATTGTATCTACAAACATTCTGTTAGAAATTACAACTTGTGATAAACCCAAAACTGTATAAATTATAAGATTTCAATGTTATTATTTTAATTTAATTTATTTTTTATATATTATGTACATTGTTATACATAGAGACACCGGTGTCATTTTTTAAACTTTGAAGGAATTGTAATAATTTTTGTTTAACTGTACTTTTAGCATCACTACTATTGGGTAAATTTACCATAATCAAATAAAGGATCATATTTATTTCTTAAATAGTTTCAACATCCATTTTTTCCAAAAGAGAATATAAAATTAGGACTCATCAAAACATAAACATATATTGAGCCCACATATTATCACACATATTTACAGTAAGACACATTGGGAATAGCAACTTGTTTTGCGCCACCTACTAAAACTAACTATAAACTCTTTAAACTTTGGGATAAAGTTTACTTCAGGTGTGCTAGATTCCCCACCAGCTAGACAGTCTAAACCTACCAAACATTCAGATTAAAGGTCATCCCCATGTGTAGTGGGATCATAAGTAGGACTCTCAATCCAAATAGGAGAATCTGCCTTTACAGGCAAAACTGGAGTCTGTTCTAAATCAAAATCTTGCTGTCTCATAGTCGGAAAATGCACCTCAGCAATAGGAGAAAAGGCAATATCGTCATCTACCAAAGCAGTGTCCAACAATGATTCTTCAAGCTTAGATCTTTTCAGCTCATTTTCATCTCCCTCTTCAGGGGTAGGAGCTTTAATTTTTTGTTTTTTGCTTCAAACTCCATATCCTCTGCAGGCTTCTCAACTTCAGAAGGGCTCTTATCAACAGGGTACTCAACTATATCCACCACAAGTTCCTCATTCCCTGTTGCATCACTTGCATCCACATTGCTGACCACCGTACTTATGGTCTCCACCAATGTCTTGCTAGAAGTCTTTGATACATTATCAGTAAAAAATAGGATCATCCACAGAAGTTGACACTTTTTTTTTCTACAGCTTTAGACCACTGAGAACTAGAGGACCACACACCTGGATCCCAAGTACCCGTTCTTTTTTAACCCAACCAGATCTTCTAAGGGCAACCTCCCTTGGTTCATTAATACAATCTGCAAGTTATTGTGATACACCAGCATACTCTGTGCCAGGTCTGCCTATAGCACTCCTTGTATTTCCTGGCCCTCTGTACCTTTAAGATGACACTTGCCTCCAGTATCCTTTATAAGGCTCCTTCTTCTGGCACTCTTCGCTGGATTATTGAAGCCTACCTACAGAGTTTTACTCTTAGCTTCTAATGCAGCCCTGAATACCTTATCGAAGGACTTACCTTCTATTTGCCCTATTATTGTACCTGGACAGCTTGTTCAGCTGAATTGCATCAGTACGCATCTCACTCACTAGTGCCATGAATCCTGACGTCATCAGCTACCGCTCGTAGCTGCGTCTGTATACTGCTCCTCATCTGTCTCAACTGATCATCGCATCTAAGCAAACAGCTTCTCTGCCACACTCTCAGCCTTTGGACGGACACAGGTTGTATATAATCAGCTGTTCTGTTTCTCTAACTCCGCTGTTGTGCTGCATTCTGTAAATACTCAAGATACGCTACTCTTGTTCACTCACTTGAATTTCACATAAGCCTCTGTAACTATAACCATTGCTGTACATGCTGATTTCAATGTTTACACTCGAACCGTACTTACTATACTGCTTACATATGTGTAGATATATATCACTGCAACAGAGGCTGCCATTTTTACTAAAGCAGAGTCTCAGGGAAAAAAACCTGTAAGTCATATATACTTAAATTCCATTCTGTGACCTTAATATATTGAAGTATATTCTGGGGAAATACGTATTAAACCCTTGCCAGCTTTCACAGATATTCAGCTTCACCGGTGTGTACGCTGACTGTATTACTCTGGCTAAATTAAGACAGAGGGGTTAACTTTTGCCACTTCCAGTAGCAGTTACCCCCACTGTCACAAAATACCTATTCCCATCTTTAATCTGGATCACACCTATAACCGTAACAGTTGTTGGTTGTAACATAATACTCTGCTACAGAGCCCACATCCACTGTATGAATCTTTTCAGCACAATCTTTGCACCACACAAAACCAGATGCGACCTCCACATGGTTAGATCTCATTGGACAATTTTCCCAAAGATCATCAGGCTGACAGCAAAGATCACATACCTTAACCTTTTTACACTTATCCCTAGAATGTCCCTCCTCCCCACAGTTCTTACATGGGATATCCATAGGACATTGATCCTTATTATGGCCAAAACCTTGGCATCTTCTACAGAGGGATTGCTGACCTGGATAAAACAGGGACCCTTTGTTTCAACCAATTGGGAAGTGAGAAGGAAGATGAGCCAGACCTCCAAAACCATCAGGATCCTTTATAAGAATTGCCATGAACCTCCTCTTCCTATACCATATCACAAACTCCTTAACCACCTTGTGGGTAAACCTGACATGAGTAAAATACCTCTTTAAGAACATAATAATGTCTTCAGTGTCAACAAAAGGATTGTACATCACGACAGTCAAATTACTCTCAACGTTCTCTGCAGTAGATATAAAGATCACACCTTTCAATAAAAGATTGGGTCTATTTTCTATGTACCTATGATTCAATTGCTGACACAAATACTCATCAGTCAGGGTCAAATCATGAATACCTTTCAGCAGGTTGTCTTGTAAGCAGAGCACACAATTCCTCTTGATCTCAAAGAGCCCTTCCAAGATGTCCACTACAACACATTTTAGATTCCCTCTCAATTCTATTTCTCTTCCACCTCCACGTAAAAGTAATTTCTTAGTTGTGTCGAAGCCGACCTGTAAGCCGATGAGTTTGCCATCCTCTTCTGTGCTGATCAGCTTCCCTCCAAAATACACCCAGTTTGTGCTGACACCTCCAATAGCAGCATGCCTCCAACCCACAAGGGGAAGGGGAACAAGGCCAAAGGGAAAGTCCTGGGTTAAACTGGGTTAGAATAAAAATCTTAAAATGCTAAAAAAAATGCATCAAGCAGTCCAAACAGTCACTCTGAATTTAACGGTGTATCATTATGCTCCACACCATCATTGCAGTCCCAGTGCCTGGAATGCACTTAGTATTTTCCACAGCATAACTGTGGGCATTGAAAACTGGCTAAAAGTGAGCCCCTCCTTGTGACTTTGCTGTCAGTCCAACAATCTTTTTAATATTATGGCATTTTCACGGATGACAGTTCACTCCAGACTCCTTCCTTATTGATCCTTCCTTATTAATCCCTTCCTTGGATCTGATTGGTATATCCAGCTCAAATCAATCAATATTGTATATATGCTAAACTCTTTGTAATGAATTTTAGTCTTTCACCAAAACACTTTTTTGAAAGAACCTTGCAAACTCATTAAAAATATTTTATATATACACCAGGTAAGTATATTATATAAACGGAAGTGGAAATAATACATTCTGCACAATAATTTTTTAATCCATGTGCAGTATGTGATTATTTCCACTTTTGTTTATAGAAAATACTTAAATGGCGTATAAATAAAATATTTTAATGAGTTTGCAAGGTTCTTTCAAAAATGTTTTTTGGTTTAAAAAAAAAAAAAAGTTTAAAAAGTTAAACACATCAATTAACACCTGGCCTGACAGAACACTGAACACATAATAGCATCAAAATACTTTTTAATACACTTACCTAGGAGATGTCCATCAGGCAACAAATATGACTTAAAGAGTCTCCACACAGCAGACCTCCTCAGGATATACACATCATGACAAATTTCTGAAAACACTATATGATGCCTTTCTCATAACTTTATTCAAATATTTTTGTTTTTGGTTTTTGGGGTAAGGACAAAAACATATGGTTCATGATACAATTTTCTCAGGTATGTTACTCCTTCAGAAACCACTTTAGGGCCTGCATATATCACAAATATATATTACATATAACTAAAATATTTACAAAGTGAAACATTCACATTGTTTGAAAATAATGGGAACTAGGCCTCAAAGCTTATTTTTCCTCTTTTGCACCTAGTTGAGCATGCCAAAATGTTTGAGACTTAATTGACATCTTTCAAAAATCTTTTAACTGTTTGCACGTTCAGTGGAAACCTGGTGTAATTTAGCTCTTTTTGGCTTCTATTATTTACTATGGAACGTGTAATTTTTTTTTAGCAGACAGACCCCAGCTGCCATAATGGTGGAAAACGTGCATTGGAAACTATTAATAAGTATTATGGCTTCTGACAAAGGCCTAGTTTCCATTGAGGTGGTAAAGTTTGTAAACTGTTGGTAAAAACATTTATCTCCATTAAAGGAATAGTAAACACCAAAAATGTTGTTGTTAAATAGACAATCCCTTTATTTACCATTCCCCAGTTTTGCATAACCAACACTGTTATAGAAATAAACTTTTTACCTCTGTAATTACCTTGTCTAAGCTTCTGCAGACTGCCTCCTTATCTCAGATCTTTTGACAGACTTGCATTTCAGGCAATTAGTGCTGACTCTTAAATAACTTCACGTGCATGAGCACAATGTTATCTATATGAAACACATACGCCCTCTAGCTGTGAAAAACTGTCAAATGCATTCAGATGAGAAGCGGCCTTCAAGGGCTTAGAAATTAGCATTTGAGTAAAGTAAATTTGATGATAAAAGTAAATTTTTATGTTACTACCAGTTTTCAAAGTTTATCACTTCAATGGAAACTAGGCCACAATTTCTTGAGTTTTGCAACCTCTCACAAAACCATTTATTGCTCAATAAAAACAAGCGCAGTATTTTACCTGTTTACACCTTGAATGGAGACAGGTTGAAAAAAAACTCCTTTATTGGCTTCTATTATTTACTATGGGACACGTAACTGTATTTACCAGTGAAAACAAACCTTTGGAAACTGTGAGTAAGCGCTATGCCTTCCGACATCATTTTTTTTTTCATGTTGCGAGCTTGCGCAAACCCAATTGCGTCTCACTGGAAACGAGCACTAGGTCTCCCAGCCACTTCAAAGTCATCTTGTTAACTCTAGAATGCCAATAAATAATTAAATGTAACAGCTCTGTTTATATGTAACTTTAAGAAAGTGCTTTACTGACAAAAAAAAATTGTTGCTGCTTTTAGCAATATGCAAATTTGAAAAATATTAGAAGCTATTCATGGACAGTTAATTCTTAGCAGACATAATTACATTTGGATATGTAATCATAGTGATAATTATTTTAGACTTTTTAATCATTTTTCAAAGCAAAATGCAAATAGTTATTTAATATACCAGAAATGGGCAAGATAAAATTGGTTTCTTGTTCTCTAGAGAAAAATCTTAGTAGAAACAAATAAGAACTGAATAAAAACTGCAATACTATACATATTCATGCATATTCAATAAACTAATTTCATAAATGCACATGCTCACTAGAGACATACTTTATTATTTTCTATGTAAGTACCATCAAATTAAATGTAGGCTAGCATATTAACGCCATACTACATTTAAAACAGAAAAAGTACCTCTTGGTTGATTGTTACATTTTTATTGCCTCAAAATATATTGTTTTATATGTTATAAATATTATTTTTAAGACAGACTGAAAAATAGACAAATTGAATTAATGTGTTGCTTGTTCAGAACACTAGACAAGAAAATAATAGCGTATTTTTCATAGAATATATGCATAGAGATGAGTTCCAGATAAGAAAGAATAACATTTCAAGCCTACATGTTTCAACAAAATGTTTTAGCTTTCTTAGTGGTGTAAGATAGTAGTATACAGGGAGTGCAGAATTATTAGGCAAGTTGTATTTTTGAGGATTAATTTTATTATTGAACAACAACCATGTTCTCAATGAACCCAAAAAACTCATTAATATCAAAGCTGAATATTTTTGGAAGTAGTTTTTAGTTTGTTTTTAGTTTTAGCTATTTTAGGGGGATATCTGTGTGTGCAGGTGACTATTACTGTGCATAATTATTATGCAACTTAACAAAAAACAAATATATACCCATTTCAATTATTTATTTTTACCAGTGAAACCAATATAACATCTCAACATTCACAAATATACATTTCTGACATTCAAAAACAAAACAAAAACAAATCAGTGACCAATATAGCCACCTTTCTTTGCAAGGACACTCAAAAGCCTGCCATCCATGGATTCTGTCAGTGTTTTGATCTGTTCACCATCAACATTGCGTGCAGCAGCAACCACGGCCTCCCAGACAGAGAGGTGTACTGTTTTCCCTCCTTGTAAATCTCACATTTGATGATGGACCACAGGTTCTCAATGGGGTTCAGATCAGGTGAACAAGGAGGCCATGTCATTAGATTTTCTTCTTTTATACCCTTTCTTGCCAGCCACGCTGTGGAGTACTTGGACGCGTGTGATGGAGCATTGTCCTGCATGAAAATCATGTTTTTCTTGAAGGATGCAGACTTCTTCCTGTACCACTGCTTGAAGAAGGTGTCTTCCAGAAACTGGCAGTAGGACTGGGAGTTGAGCTTGACTCCATCCTCAACCCGAAAAGCCCCCACAAGCTCATCTTTGATGATACCAGCCCAAACCAGTACTCCACCTCCACCTTGCTGGCGTCTGAGTTGGACTGGAGCTCTCTGCCCTTTACCAATCCAGCCACGGGCCCATCCATCTGGCCCATCAAGACTCACTCTCATTTCATCAGTCCATAAAACCTTAGAAAAATCAGTCTTGAGATATTTCTTGGCCCAGTCTTGACGTTTCAGCTTGTGTGTCTTGTTTAGTGGTGGTCGTCTTTCAGCCTTTCTTACCTTGGCCATGTCTCTGAGTATTGCACACCTTGTGCTTTTGGGCACTCCAGTGATGTTGCAGCTCTGAAATATGGCCAAACTGGTGGCAAGTGGCATCTTGGCAGCTGCACGCTTGACTTTTCTCAGTTCATGGGCAGTTATTTTGCGCCTTGGTTTTTCCACACTCTTCTTGCGACCCTGTTGACTATTTTGAATGAAACGCTTGAATGAAACGCTTGAATGAAACGCTTGATTGATTACGCTTCAGAAGCTTTGCAATTTTAAGAGTGCTGCATCCCTCTGCAAGATATCTCACTATTTTTGACTTTTCTGAGCCTGTCAAGTCCTTCTTTTGACCCATTTTGCCAAAGGAAAGGAAGTTGCCTAATAATTATGCACACCTGATATAGGGTGTTGATGTCATTAGACCACACCCTTTCTCATTACAGAGATGCACATCACCTAATATGCTTAATTGGTAGTAGGCTTTCGAGCCTATACAGCTTGGAGTAAGACAACATGCATAAAGAGGATGATGTGGTCAAAATACTCATTTGCCTAATAATTCTGCACTCCCTGTATTTACACTAATGGTTAGAACAATTGCTTACTGCAACTGAGCAACAGCTGATGTATTATGATTAATTACACCTCATGGGCTATAAGGCCTCTATTAGCAATTCAGAATCCCCATATTAATAAATCACAATCAGCTAGATTACGAGTTTTCAGAGCTATAGGGAAATTAACGACCGCCACAAAAGCAGCGTTATTTCACCTCCCTATAGCGCTGCTATTACAGGTTTACAAAAAGCAGGCTTGTGCGGGCGATATGGTGGCGTTGAGCTCCATACCGCACCGAAATACAAGCGCTGCTTTGACGTGCTTGTGCACGATTTCCCCATAGACATCAATGGGGAGAGCCGGCAAAAAGAAGCCTAACACCTGTGATTGCGGAAACAAAAGCTCCGTAACGCAGCCATATTGTGTTTAAACCTAACACCCTAACATAAAAACCACATCTAAACACCACTAATCTGCTGCCCCCAACATCGCCCCCAGGTAGACTAGTTAGTAAATAGTTATTAACTATTTAATAACTACCTAGTTAAAATAAATACAAAGTTACCTGTAAAATAAAACCTAACCTGCCTTACACTAAAAACTTACATTCCAATAAAATAAAATAAATTAAATTATTAAAATACATTTTTCTAAATTACAAAAAAAATAAATACTAAATTACAAAAAAATAAAAAACAAAATTGTCAAAAAAAGACAAATTACTCTAATAGCCCTTTCAAAATAAAAAAGCCCCCCAAAATAAAAAAAAAACCTAGCCTACACTAAACTGCCAATGGCCTTTAAAAGGGCATTTTGTGGGGCATTGCCCCAAAGAAATCAGCTCTTTTACCTGTAAAATAAAATACAAACACCCCCCCAACAGTAAAACCCACCACCCAACCAACCAACCCCCCAAATAAAAACCTATCTAAATAAACCTAAGCTAACCATTGCCCTGAAAAGGACATTTGGATGGGCATTACCCTTAAAAGGGCACTTAGCTCTTTTACATTGCCCAAACCCTAAGCTAAAAAAAAAAACACTAAAAAAGAAACTTAAAAAAAAACCTAACACTAACCCCCGAGATCCACTTACAGTTATCGAAGTCCAGACATCCATCCTCATCCAGCCAGCGAAGTCATCATCCAGGCGGCAAGAAGTCTTCATCCGGGCGACCTCTTCCATCTTCAGCCATCCGGCGAAGTCCTCATCCAGACGGAAAGAAGTCTTCATACAGATGGCATCTTCTATTTTCATCCATCCGGCGCGGAGCGGGTCCATCTTCAAGACATCCGGTGCGGAGCATCCTCTTCTTATGATCGTCGCTGGTAAATGTAGTTTCACTTTACATTCCTATTGGCTGAAAGATTTATATCAGCCAATAGGAATTAAAGGGGAAAGAGGTGAGCTCAATCCTATTGGCTAATTGGATTTTTTCCCCTTTAATTCCTATTTGCTGATAGAAATCTTTCAGCCAATAGGAATGTAAGGGACGACATCTTGGATGACATCACTTAAAGTGAAACTTCATTTTCCAGCAACGATTGTAAGAATAGGATGCTCCGCGCCTGATGTCTTAAAGATAGACACGCTCCGCGTCGGATGGATGAAGATAGAAGATGCCATCTGGTTGAAGACTTCTTCCCGTCTGGATGAGGACTTTGCAGGCTGGATGAAGATGGAAGAGGCCACCCAGATGAAGACTTCTTGCCGCCTCGATGAGTTCGCTGGCTGGATGAGGATGGATGTTCGGACTTTGATAACTGTAAGTGGATCGTCTGGGATTAGTGTTAGGTTTTTTAAGGGTTTTTTGTGTGGGTTTTTTTTAGCGTAGGGTTTGGGCAATATAAAAGAGCTAAATGCCCTTTTAAGGGCAATGCCCATTTAAATGCCTTTTTCAGGGCAATGGTTAGCTTAAGTTTATTTCGATAGGTTTTGTGGGGGTTGGTTGGTTGGGTGGTGGGTTTTACTGTTGGGGGGTGTTTGTAATTTTTTTTACAGGTAAAAGAGCTGATTTCTTTGGGGCAATGCCCCACAAAAGGCCCTTTTAAGGGCCATTGGCAGTTTACTGTAGGCTAGGGTTTTTTATTTTGGGGGGGGGGGCTTTTTATTTTGATAGGGCTATTAGATTAGGAGTAATTCGTTTTTATTTTTGATAATTTCATTTTTTATTTTTTGTAATTTAGTGTTTATTTTTTTGTGATTTAGAAAATTGTATTTTAATAATTTAATTTATTTTATTTTATTTTAATGTTAGTTTTTAGTGTAAGGCAGGTTAGGTTTTATTTCACAGGTAAGTTTGTATTTATTTTAACTAGGTAGTTAGTAAATAACTAATAACTATTTACTAACTAGTCTACCTAGTTAAAAAAAAATACAAACTTACCTGTGAAATAAAAATAAAACCATACGCCTAGATTTAGAGTTCTGCGCACCTTTTAAATACCGCTGGTATTTAGAGTTCACAGAATGGCTGGGTTTTCAGTGCGTTAGGCTCCAAAAAGGGAGCGTAGAGCATAATTTAACGCCACTGCAACTCTCGATACCAGCGGTGCTTACGGACGCGGCCAGCTTCAAAAACGTGCTTGTGCACGATTCCCCCATAGAAAACAATGGGGCAGTTTGAGCTGAAAAAAAACCTAACACCTGCAAAAAAGGCGCGTTCAGCTCCTAACGCAGCCCCATTGTTTTCTAGGGGGAAACACTTCCTACGTCTGCACCTAACACTCTAACATGTACACCGAGTCTACACACCCCTAACCTTACACTTATTAACCTCTAATCTGCCACCCCCGTTATCGCTAACACCTGCATATTTTTTTTAACCCCTAATCTGCCGCTCCGTAAACCGCCGCTACTTACATTATCCCTATGTACCCTTAATCTGCTGCCCCTAACACCGCCGACCCCTATATTATATTAATTAACCCCTAATCTGCCCCCCACAATGTCGCCGCCAGCTACCTACAATAATTAACCCTTAATCTGCCGACCGCAAAGCGCCGCCACCTACGTTATCCTTATGTACCCCTAATCTGCTGCCCCTAACACCGCCGACCCCTATATTATATTTATTAACCCCTAATCTGCCCCCTCAACGTTGCCTCCACCTGCCTACACTTATTAACCCCTAATCTGCCGAGCGGACCGCACCGCTACTATAATAAAGTTATAAACCCCTAATCCGCCTCACTCCCGCCTCAATAACCCTATAATAAATAGTATTAACCCCTAATCTGCCCTCCCTAACATCACCGACACCTAACTTCAATTATTAACCCCTAATCTGCCGACCGAATCTCGCCGCTACTGTAATAAATGGATTAACCCCTAAAGCTAAGTCTAACCCTAACACTAACACCCCCCTAAGTTAAATATAATTTAAATCTAACGAAATAAATTAACTCTTATTAAATAAATTATTCCTATTTAAAGCTAAATACTTACCTGTAAAATAAACCCTAATATAGCTACAATATAAATTATAATTATATTATAGCTATTTTAGGATTTATATTTATTTTACAGGTAACTTTGTATTTATTGATGGAATCAGCCAATCAGAATCAAGTTCAATCTTATTGGCTGATCCGATCAGCCAATCAGATTGAGCTCGCATTCTATTGGCTGATCGGAACAGCCAATAGAATGTGAGCTCAATCTGATTGGCTGATTGGATCAGCCAATCGGATTGAACTTGAATCTGATTGGCTGATTCCATCAGCCAATCAGAATATTCCTACCTTAATTCCGATTGGCTGATAGAATCCTATCAGGCAATCGGAATTCGAGGGACGCCATTTAAAGGAACCGTCATTCGGCGAGTAGGCGTCGGTTGAAGAGGATGTTCCGCGTCAGCTTGGAAGAAGATGGCTCCTCTCCGCTCCGGAAGAAAGAAGATTGAAGATGCGGCTTGATAGAAGACTTCATCCCGATGATGGACTTCCGACTTGAGCCCGATGATGGAGTTCTCCAGCCGCCGCTTGGATCCAGACTTCAGCCCGAGGATGGACGTCACTCTTCAGCCTCCCGCTTGGGCTTGGATCAAGACTTCGGACCCTCTTCTGGACAGATCGGGACCCGGTGAGGTGAAGACAAGGTAGGGAGATCTTCAGGGGCTTAGTGTTAGGTTTATTTAAGGGGAGTTTGGGTTAGATTAGGGGTATGTGGGTGGTGGGTTGTAATGTTGGGGGGGGGGGGTATTGTATGTGTTTTTTTTTACAGGCAAAAGAGCTGAATTCTTTGGGGCATGCCCCGCAAAGGGCCCTTTTCAGGGCTGGTAAGGTAAAAGAGCTTTGAACTTTTTTATTTTAGAATAGGGTAGGGCATTTTTTTATTTTGGGGGGCTTTGTTATTTTATTAGGGGGCTTAGAGTAGGTGTAATTAGTTTAAAATTGTTGTAATATTTTTCTAATGTTTGTAAATATTTTTTTATTTTTTGTAACTTTGTTTTTTTTTATTTTTTGTACTTTAGTTAGTTTATTTAATTGTATTTATTTGTAGGTATTGTATTTAATTAATTTATTGATAGTGTAGTGTTAGGTTTAATTGTAACTTAGGTTAGGATTTATTTTACAGGTAATTTTGTAATTATTTTAACTATTTTAGCTATTAAATAGTTATTAACTATTTAATAGCTATTGTACCTGGTTAAAATAAATACAAAGTTGCCTGTAAAATAAATATTAATCCTAAAATAGCTACAATATAATTATAATTTATATTGTAGCTATATTAGGGGTTATTTTACAGGTAAGTATTTAGCTTTAAATAGGAATAATTTATTTAATAAGAGTTAATTTATTTTGTTAGAATAAAATTATATTTAACTTAGGGGGGTGTTAGGGTTAGGGTTAGACTTAGCTTTAGGGGTTAAAAAATTTATTAGAGTAGCAATGAGCTTCGATCTGCAGATTAGGGGTTAATACTTGAAGTTAGCTGTCGGCGATGTTAGGGAGGGCAGATTAGTGGTTAATACTATTTATTATAGGGTTATTGAGGCGGGAGTGAGGCGGGAGTGAGGCGGGAGTGAGGCAGATTAGGGGTTCATAACTTTATTATAGTAGCGGTGCGGTCCGCTCGGCAGATTAGGGGTTAATAAGTGTAGGCAGGTGGAGGCGACGTTGAGGGGGCAGATTAGGGGTTAATAAATATAATATAGGGGTCGGCGGTGTTAGGGGCAGCAGATTAGGGGTACATAAGGATAACGTAGGTGGCGGCGCTTTGCGGTCAGCAGATTAGGGGTTAATTATTGTAGGTAGCTGGCGGCGACGTTGTGGGGGGCAGGTTAGGGGTTAATAAATATAATATAGGGGTCGGCGGTGTTAGGGGCAGCAGATTAGGGGTACATAAGTATAACGTAGGTGGCGGTCGGCAGATTAGGGGTTAAAAAATTTAATCGAGTGGCGGCGATGTGGGGGGACCTCGGTTTAGGGGTACATAGGTAGTTTATGGGTGTTAGTGTACTTTAGAGCACAGTAGTTAAGAGCTTTATAAACCGGCGTTAGCCCAGAAAGCTCTTAACTACTGATTTTGTTCTGCGGCTGGAGTTTTGTCGTTAGATTTCTAACGCTCACTTCAGCCACGACTCTAAATACCGGCGATAGAAAGATCCCATTGAAAAGATAGGATACGCAATTGATGTAAGGGGATCTGCGGTATGGAAAAGTCACGGCTGAAAAGTGAGCGTTAGACCCTTTAATGGCTGGCTCCAAAAACCAGAGGGCGGTAAAAACCAGCGTTAGGAGCCTCTAACGCTGGTTTTGACGGCAACCGCCCAACTCTAAATCTAGGCCTAAGTTAGTTACAATATAACTATTAGTTATATTGTAGCTAGCTTAGGTTTTATTTTACAGGTAAGTAAGTATTTAGTTTTAAATAGGAATTATTTAGGTAATAATTGTAAGGTTTATTTAGATTTATTTTAATTATATTTAAGTTAGGGTTAGACTTAGGTTTAGGGTTACATTAGGGTTAGGTTTAGGGGTTAATATATTTATGTTGAGTTAGTGATGTGGAAGGTCAGAGGTTTAAGGGTTAATAGTTTATTTAAGTATATTTCATTGTGGGGGGCTTGCGGTTTAGTGGTTAATAGGTTTATTATAGCGGCGGTGTGGGCGGATGGCAGATTAGGGGTTAATAATCTTAAATTAGTGTTTGCGATGTGGGAGGGCGGTGGTTTAGGGGTTAATAGGTTTATTATAGTGGTGACGATGTCGGGGAGCGGCGGAATAGGGGTTAATAATTTTTTTTGTGGCGGCAATGTCCAGAGCAGCAATTTAGGGGTTAATAAATGTATTATAGTATTTGCGATGCGGGAGAGCCTCGGTTTAGGGGTTAATAGGTAGTTTATGGGTGTTTGTGTACTTTTAAACACTTTAGTTATGAGTTTTATGCTACAGCTTTGTAACGTAAAATTCATAACTACTGACTTTAGATGGCGGTACGAATCTTGTCGGTTATAGGGTGTACCACTCACTTTTTGGCCTCCCAAGCAAACTCGTAATACCGGCGCTGTGGGAGTCCCGTTGAAAAAGGACTTTTTTAAAAGTACGGTACGTTGCGTGACTGCGAAAAAGGTGTGCGGTACACCTATACCTGCAAGACTTGTAATAGCGGCGTTAGTGAAAAAGCAGCGTTATGAAGCATAACGATGCTTCTTCACTCATAATGCGAAACTCGTAATCTAGCTGAATATTATTAGATGTTGATTAATATTAATACATTGTTGCTCGATTTGCTTGATTCCTCCGCCCGCCATTTTCTCCCACTTTGTAAGCTTGATTGACAACCGGGATTTCCAATAAACTTTTCCCCCCCGGGGGTTCAACCCCTTTTTTCTACATCATGTGCTTCTCCTGCGCATGTATTAGGGGATAATATCCATCCTAAGAAGCGATGCACGTCCACGCGAGACGCATGCTCTAATTAACTGATTTACTGCTTCCGGGAGAAAATGATAGATTCAGTGTTGCCTGGCTTTTATGCATGCCAGTTTTATTGGATCGGATTATAATCTTTGTAATATCCCACGGGTGCATGCTCTAGGTATACGTGTAGAGTGGGTGGGACTGCTTTATATGTCACAGTGTTCAAATACAGGAAGTAGCAGGTAGGAGTCCAGCTTCGAACGGATAGATTTGTGGTAACTAAATTATAACCAAAGTATTAATTTTTTAAATAATAAATAAATTAGTGGTTGAGCTTGGTACATGTTGATACATTATTACTCTAATTGCATTCAGCTAAAGTTGACATTAACTTTAAGTGATACATTCTATATGACTGCTGACAGAAGTAGCAAACAAATTCTGAAGTGCAAATGGCTTTACTAACTGTTCAGATTCAGCCACATGCTGCAAAACTGATAGGATAGCACTTTACAGTACAGAGGTACAATGACCAAAAGCATACTACTAAAACAATTAAAGAGCTTTTCAATACAATGCAGTGGAATATTGTTTAATAGTCACCTGACCTCAACCCAATTTACCTTGCATTTCACTTGCTGAAGACAAAACTGAAGACAGAAAGACCCTCAAACAAACAGCAACTTTAGACAGCTGCAGCCTTAGCCTGGCAAAGCATTACTAGGGAGAAATACCAGAGCTTGGTGATGCCATTGGGTTCCACAATTCAGGCAGTCGTTCACTGCAAATGATTTTCAACCAAGCATCAAAAATTATAATTTTATTTATGATTATGTTAGGTTGTCTTTTGAGCCCCTAAAAATGGGTGGACTATACATTAAAATTGCTGTAATTCCTAACAGTTTATGTGATATTTTTGATAAACCCTTTGAATTAATGCTCAAAGTTTGCTCTTCAATAACATCTTAATTGCTTCATTTAAAATCTATTGTGGTGGAGTACAGAGTCAAACTATGAACATTGTGTCACTGTCCAAATACTTATCAAACTAACTGTATATAAATACACTATATGGCTAAGGGTATGTGGCTCTAGGGTTTGAGAGGCAATTTAAATTTTTTAAGCAGTCAATGTATTTACATTTTATTTCAGTGAGCTTTTAAAATATTAAAGGTAGATAAATAAACAAAACAAACAATTAGTATTTTATATATATATATTTTATTAGGAAGCATCCACTCACTATAACACAACTTTCTCAAACACATGGCACAATGAGCTCTCTTCTCTTCTTCCTATCTCTTAAAACAGAATGTGCAGCTCTCCCTCACCCCTAGTCCTACAACCGCACCCCTCATATTGCATCATGGCCTCTAAAACACTGATGTTCTAATGTACAGGTGTGCTCAATGCATGATGCAATGCACTTACTACACCAGCCATAAGCCATGAATGGTTCCAGATCTTATAATTTAAAGAGGTAAACATTAGTGGCCAAAAATAAATCAAAGGTGGCCACTAGGTAGTAGAATGTGTGGGTGAGTATGAATATGTTTAAGTAGCGGATTTGTGTTTCAGTGACTATTTGTATGTGTGCTTAAGTATGTATTTGTACAAATTAATATATATGTGCTGTATGAATAAATGTAAGTCTATTTGTATGTGTTTTTCTATACGTGTGTGTCTAGGGTCTTCTGTATCTCTGCACATTTGTTTTGGGGCATCGGTGTGTATAGGTCTGTTCTTATACATATATATGTATGGTTCTGTGTGTGTATATCCATGCAGGTATGTGTCTATAATATTGTGCATGCTAATATGTTTTTCAATTATGTCATTTTTTTAAATTAGAACTAACTTTGCAGAAGATAACTGTACCCTTGTAGATGATTCTAAGCAAAAATGATTACATACCCCCAACACATACTAACACATATTCACACACAAACACAAACTCACACTTTGAGAACCACTGCTAT
This sequence comes from Bombina bombina, assembly GCF_027579735.1. NCBI lineage: Eukaryota > Metazoa > Chordata > Amphibia > Anura > Bombinatoridae > Bombina > Bombina bombina. The sequence continues at coordinate 600,355,426 of NC_069502.1, forward strand.
ATATATATACTGTATGTGTATATATATATATATATATATATATATATATATATATATAGGTATATACACATACATATACACATATTTACATACACACATGCACAAATACACACTTGTGTACATATACACACATATATACATACATGCCTACAAACACATACATATACACATATACAAACACACAAACACACACACACACACACACATATATATATATATATATGTATATATATATATATATATATATATATATATATATATATATATATATACCCAAACATACACAAACACATATTTATATACACATATTTATATAAACCTTATGGTGATACTGTTAAAAAATACCATCACTTTGCCTTAAGGGAATAGTAAACCCAATTTTTTTCTTTAATGATTCAGATAGAGTATGTGATCTTAAGCAACTTTCTAATTTTCTCCTATTATCAAATTGTCTTCATTCTCTTGCTATCTTTATTTAAAAAGCAGGAATGTACAGCTTAGGAGCCAGCCCATTTTAGGTTCAGCACCCTGGATTGCGCTTGCTTATTGGTGGCTACATGTAGCCACCAATAAGCAAGAGTAACACAGGTTCTGAACAAAAATGGGCCAACTCCTAAGCATTTTATTCCTGCAATTGGGTTTAGTATCCCTTTATGTGTCCTTTGTTAGATATTGGCCGTAAATGATATGCATGAAGCCAAGTTTACTAACAGTGACGTGCAGTTAGGTCAGATGCTGGTGAGGTGGTGCTTGACAAATATGTTTCAAATCTAGGTGCCAGCCCAAAAATCTAGGAGCCAGGTACTTTTCATGGTTTTTGTATGCATATTATATATATATATATATATATATATATATATATATATATAAATATAAAGTACATTTATATATATATATATATATATATATATATATATATACAGCAAAGTGTGCAAATTGAGTCCAGCACTAAACCCACCTAAAATATCCTTAATGTGTGCCTGTCACAATGCAGAATCTGTATTCCTCCAACAAATTATGTTTCTATATTTCTCAATAGGATTTTATTTCCTATAGTTAAAACACAAAGATCCTTTCTTAAGGACACTATGATTTTCTAGAAAGATTAATAAACATTGAAATTGAGCAATCATGGATTATCTTCTCCCTTGACGTAGTCAGTTTGTATACCTCTATCCCCCATGAGGCTTGCTTGACTACTGCAAAATGTTTTCTTGATGACAGTAAGATATATAGCCACTCACAATGTGATTTTGTGGATGATCTGTTAAGACTTTTGCTTTATTGCAACTATTTTTTTTTTCAAGATACATATTACATGCAGAAACGAGGTACAGCTATGGGCTCCAATGTGGTCCCCTCCTATGCCAATTTATTTATGAGTGGCTTTGTGAACAAATATGTCTATGGTAACCATTCATTCAATAGTGAATGTAAGCTCTGGCTTAGGTATAAAAATGATATTTTTGGCATATGGGGGGTCCATTGGAGTCCTTGCTACAATTTGTAGAAAATCTTAATACGTCGATGTCAGGCATCAAGTTTACACTCTCCTATTCATACTATGAAATTAGCATTTTGGACACCATGAAGTAAAAGCAGGGAAATAAAGTTATTACTGATCTTTATACAAAACCTACTGATAAAAGCACACTACTCAGGTATGAGAGTTTTAATCCAAATACTGTGTTTCATTCGATACCTAGAAGCCAAATGTTACACACCAAAAGGACCATTAAAGATCAAAAGAAGCTACCTGATAGGTTAAAATCTATGGGTAATAAATTTGTAAAAAGAAGATACCCTAAGAGTATTATTGATAAAACCATTGTTGACCTGAACAAAGATAAAAATGTAAGTGAGAAAAATAATAACAGATTGTTTTTTTCAACAGAATACAGTGATAGCAGTAAATATATTTTTAGGGTTGTAAGAAAGCATTGCTATCGACTGTCAAAATACAATCCTGAAGTAGAATCATTTAAATTGCCACCTATGCCCTCATATTGTAGGGTAAAGAACCTCAAGGATAATTTAGCCATCTTTCTCCTGAAATGCCCGTGTGGGCTATGTTATATTGGCGAGACCACTCAGACCATTAAGGATATATTTAGCCAACACAAAACCTCTATTAGATCTTAAGATATGAGTCTGCCAGTCTCAGTACATTTCACGCAAATGGGCCATACTGTTAGCCACCTTTGTTTTCAGGTCATTGACCATATACCCAATTATAGGAAAGGGGGGAATAGAGAAATCAGACTAAAACAAAAGGAGCTATAGTGGATCAAATTTTTGAATAATCTCCACCCATACGTTCTGAATAGGGATTATGATTTGCATTTGTTTTTTGTTTTTTTTTTATCAAAGATTTTTATTGAGGCAATACAAGAAAAAGAAAGAACATAAACATAATATACATTTTACATCTCTTTGATAAATTCTGCATACAAGACATTGTTTATCCATTGGACAATGAAACCTTTACATATAAGAGAATGAAGAAATCTTAATTCAGATATTATATGAGTATCTCACCAAAAGAACTCAATGAATATAGGGGACATTGTATGCAAGTACGAAATCAAATACATATAATCAAGCATTACCTCTTTTTTCCTTTTGTTTCCTATATAAACGCATAAGATAGTGATAGATTTTAAACAACCCGAAAAGCTTATACTTCTTATAGAATGATATGTTAATTATAAAATATGCGTATTTATTATCTGAGAGTTTACAAATTATGGGGGATCATAACAAGCTGCTCCTACTAGATACACGTAAGTGGAGGGCAAAGTGCCTCATTTTCTTTGTGGACAAAAGGCTAAGAGCAACTTATAACAGAATGATATCAATAGCGGGTAAATACCGCTTATTTGTCCACCTAAAATGGGGGTGGACAGTAGCTAAAGGTGAGGGTGGGGGGGCGGAGCCATAGGTTATATTGGGTGAGCCCCTCTCCTGGGGAAATGTCAGCTATAGACGATACGGAAAAAAGGAGAAGGGGTATGACCCGCAGGCAACCAGTACCGGCGGGAAAGGAAGGAGAGGGGCCCAGCAGTGACAGATAATTTGTACAAGCCATCTCAATATCATTTTCTTGAGAAAGAACGATAATAAGGCTTGCAGAGTAATTCTCATATATATCCTTAGTATAGAAAAGATGGTAGCTATAGATAGGAGTGGCATCCCAATTGAGATAGAGTATAGACTGTCTCTGTAAGGCCCTAGCTGGGATGATATTAGCCAGTATGCATCACCTTAAGGCATTCAACAATAACACAAGCCCTCGGACATTTGGAAACTAAGATATGTAAATGAACCTATTATATACATAATCTGCATTATTTAGATTGTATTATTGGGTAATAAACTAGAACATAAATATTTATTGAGCATTTGGGCACATAATATAATAAGCGATAATAAGCTCATAGCTGTGAGACTTGAATTGCCACCCCACTGATACGGCCTTATTCAAACATGCAACTAACATAGCAAAATACCATGCATCACCAATGTGAAACTATGGCTAGTGTAAGCTAAGGAACTCATCTGGGTATGACATATTGATTATTCTATGTAAGCTAAGCTCGCATTTTAGCTGGCCTAATCAAAAGGAGCTGTCGATACATTAGTGTGCCATAGCTGGTTAATATAGTATAGCGAAGTTTATAGCAAATGTATCAAGTAAGGATGTAGAATATTAGAAAGCACCATTAAAATGTTTAACTCTAGAGCAGCATGTTAGGAATACATTATCAATCATACCACAGCATTTCTGCTAAATCTGACCTACTGCTATGCATAAAATCTTTTATACAACTAGTCAATATAGTAATAGAAGTAGTTTGTTACTAGGACCAAGTCTACTTGACATTTATGAATATGAGTACAACCCTAAGCAAAGGCATGAACACAGATAATACACAAACTTGGAGTGCAATGGGAATTTCAACTGTAAGAGCAAATATTTAAGGCTAGCATATGAGTGGTTCTAGCAGGTACGGACAAATTAGACCCTAACATTTAACAGTTAATCAATGTAGAGATCTGATAGGGAGTGAAACCAATAATGGACTTTTAAGCTAATAGTGGGGCACATAAGAACTGTAGTAAAAGTCTGTTGGTGCGCAAATATTGAAATTGAGTGCACATGTTGTCTTAAGGCAGCTGGTGTTATTGTCTACATCCACTACTGACTGTTTCATTTGGGTGGGGGGGGGTATATGTGTTGACAAAACTTAACATAGAGGAACAGTATATCAGTGTTAATGTTCTACAATAAGCAGCAATATAGGTAGATACTAGGGCTTTGCATTAGCATAAGGAAAACATCCAAGGATATTCCCTAATATGAGATAGAGTTACAGCATAAAGTAGCCTATGTATACAAAATACTCCCATATATCAGTGATGTCTCCTCAGTTAACAGAGCAGAATCATATAAACCTAAACGTTCATAATGCTCTCAAATATAACAAAGTTTCATCATTTAAAATAGAACAGTGTCCTGCTGTATCTCACTTGGGAGCAATCCAGACACTGTCCAATGTTCGTTAGGCAGTCACCCTATACCATCTCTCGGGGTCAAGCAAGAGTGTACAGAGTTCTGTGCAAGTTTATATATCCAGTGAAAACATCTCACATGTGCAGGAATTTGGCCCTCAAGGACCCCCAGAGATGGCGTGCAGATTGTGTTTGAAAGCTTTGCAGATGTGTGATTCTGGGGACCGGTATCTCTTGGAATCCGTAGAAACATCTGCAGGACTGGAGAGGGCCCTGGCCAACTCAGAACAAAATCTCCTTCAATTTGCGTGAGAAAAATACCGTCGGCACAGGATAGTGTAGTCAGACTAATCAGTTGGTCCGGTTGCCGATTGTCCCCAAGGACCAGAGCTGCCTCTGTGTTCATTAGCGGCTCAGTAACAGCAGTAGCAGGCGAGATCTCAGGAAACATTACTACCTCCTCTTTATAGGCTAGGGTAGGATCAATTAGGTCAGGGTCATGTTCTCTCCATCGTGCGCGCTGGGGATTCAGAGTGTCCGCCTCCAGAGAATAGCCCCAAGACCGCACTCCGTCATTCCGGGTAGCAAGGGCTCCAATAGTGGAGTCATGTGGAGTTGGAGAGGCAGCTTCTGATGGTGAGTAGTTTCTGTCATGGAGCGCTTCAATGCAGGCCACATAATGCCCATCTAGACAGAGAGATAACTCTTCTAAAAGTAAAGCGATGAGCTTCATCTTGCAGCTTTCTAAGTGATCTATTGCGCTGGATAAGCCTCCGTCTTCTTCAGAGTTTGTGACGCCACTTGTAGCAATGGCGGTTTTCGCGCCGTAAGTTCCTGCTAGCCAGCTGTGGATCCCGAGCAGTCACAGCTCTACTCCCATATGGCACTCCTTTTGTGCAGAGTTATTCGCCGGCCTGCAGCATTCTTGGGGTGTACGGCGGTCCATTAAATCTTTGGTACTCGTTGTTCACCGTCCTTGGACTGCTCACCTAACAGGATGCGATCTAATGTTAGGAAGGTGGCGAAAGGGTCTAGATTTAAAGAGATCTTACTTGTCTTAGATCTGCCACTGTCCCAGTTACATTTGTCTGGTAACTTGCGCCTTTGATAGCTTATTTTTGGCTCCTAAATATTGTTATATGTGGGAGCTCAACAGAGATGCGTCCATTCTCTTTGCCAGTTGGCTCCGCCCCCCGCATTTGTTTTTATACATTTGTATTTTTGCTTCTGATACCACTAGATGTCACTATTCTTTTGTAAGTTTAACCTGGATAGGTAGGGGTTAACTTGAATTAAGAAGTAGTATGTGATTTGATTGGTTCAGATAGCCTTTTTAAATGTCTGTGTTTACCTGTTTTAACTATGCATGATTAAGGACCATGTAGGTCCAAAACATTGATTTTTAAGGTTCTGTATCTAAATAAAGAAATTATCACCTTTAAAACATTTGTAGTGCTGTCATATTGTATATATGGACTATATATATATATATATATATATATATACAGTATATATATATATATATATATATATATATATATATATATATATATACAGTATATATATATATATATATATATATATATATATATATATATACAGTATATATATATATATATATATATATATATATATATATATATATATATATATATATATATATATATACATACATAGGGGAAGTTACATTTGAAAAAGTCGTAGAGAATTCGCCCCGGCAGTGATACACGTGTTGCATATCTGCACTGTTTGTTACAGGCTCGGTTAGGCTGACCGAGCTGTTCCAGCGCACCTCTGACCTTTGGAGGATCACAATCTCGCATTATGCACATGAAGCCAGCATGAGGATACAGTGAAAGTGAGGTATGGTACAGACAAGAGGCATTTTTGGCACACAGTTTGGACACACAAAGTAATTACACTGCAGCGGTGTGGATCCGCTGTTAAGACTGGTGTAGAAACTCTACTGTTGTGTATTTGTACCCCACAATTAAGGGTTCCTTGGGTGAAGGCAGGACCCTCAGGAGGTAGAACCCGTGGAAAAGGGGTTGCGTGTTTGGTCATCTGACACAGGATATCTCACTGATGGAAATATATCACTAATGTGTGGTCCTAGATGTTGCGGTGTGAACTGCTAAAACTAACCTGCTTTGCTTGAACTAAACTATACGTTGACATACCCTGATTTACTAAGGCTATATATGCATGAACTGTCTTTGCAATATACTACTTGAATTGCTTAAGTGCTTCTGTGCTACTTATGAACTTTTGCTTACCCTTGTCAGTATTGATTTAGGGATAACAGCTGGATAAGGGTACAGAGACTGTGTTAACGATAATCATCCTATGGCTTGACACTGACAGTGTGACATAAGTCTGTGTAAATGGATTTATAATGATCTTGACGACTTTGAGGTCTTATAGGTGATATTTTATCAGTATCCAATGGCCATTGGTGTTTTTGTATGTATATATGTAATATGTTTAGTACGCACTTCTGGTAAGCACTTGCCACTTTCAAACGTTATATAATTATGTGTATACTGTCTTTAATGACCTATTATGAATTAAATATATTTTATTTGCACATTTAATATGTACTGAGGGATACCTCATTGGGAAGGGAGCCTGTCACCTTGGGATCGGCCACAACCACCCACATTACCTATAGGTCCATATTTTTTTATTACAAATTTATTTTTTATGTGTAAGTGCCGGCTATGACATACTTTTATCTTATCTGGTCTATTTTTATTTTTTCACTCCATCCTGCTTCTTTCTTTCTTTCTTTCTTTCTTTCTTTCTCTCTTTCTTTCTTAACTTATTTATTTCTGACTTTTTTTCTTCTCTAATCTCAAATACAATTTATATTATGTCCCCAGGCACCCCTGGTTACCAATATTCTAGTTAACCAGGGTAACACTATTAAACAGACTAAGTGAGCTGGTACATTAATTGACTTAATTTTATATATATGTATATATTTATACATAGATATATACATATATATGTAAATATATATATATATATATATATACACATGTATAAATATATATATATATATACACACACACTCATTATTTGCTTTGCCCTATTTTCCTCCAAATTTCCTTTGTTTTTTTCCACTGCCCCAGGAATGTTGGAATGCATTGGCAGTTATTCGTAAGCTCCTGCAGTGATGCAGCAATCACTGTGTAGAATGTTGCATTCCATAATTTCTACGGCAGTGAAAAAACACAGGAAAAATTGGAGGAACATAGTGCAAATCAAATAAAATGCAATGACAATTTTGCAAAGCAAAAGCAAATAACAAAATTACATTGCAAAGTTGCTTTTTTTGTGCTTTCATTCTTTAATTTGTCCTATTTTCCTCCAATTTTCTCGTGGTTTTTTCCACTGCCCTAGAAATGCTGGAATGCATTGGCAAATATACAGTACATGAGCTCCTGCAGTGATGTAGCAATCACTGTGTAGAATGTTGCATTCCATCATTTGGCAGTAACAAAACACAGGAAAAAAAGGAGTAAAATAAGGCAAATTAAATTATGAAAATGCAATGCCCAGGGCTAAATAACCTTGAGGCAAATGAATGAATCCCCCTTGTTAGCTGTGCCAGCACCTGGCGGCTGTTGCATCTTTGCTAAACTAGTGGAATTGATGGAATCTAATGTACAGAGCTGCCTGCACCTAACACAAGCAGCACGTCAGTGTTGTGTGCCTGACAATTGGCAAGAGAACAATAAGGAGGCTTACTGAGCTAGGCTTTTCTTTGCTGTGCCCATGGGACTAAAAAGCAAGAAAGCGTGTCTGATCTCCTGAGGGAAGCTTGTGTGGAATGAATAGTAATACCCTAACCTTGGGAGTCCCAATACTACTGTCCTCTCCACCTGAGGGAACTAAATGTACCGTGGAAAAAAAATGGCACAGAACCACTTAAGCAGAATCTGTAATGGTTTCCTAGGGGTCCCTCCTGTTACTAACCATAGCAAATTAAGTCTATCTGCGAGCCGTGCACTGTTCATATGTAGCAATGCTCTGCTGCCCTTTGTGCTGACAAGAAACAGACATGACCCCAGTCCCACACCACTGTTCAGTGCACCACTCACTGCAATTAACATGGGCCGTGTTACACAGCCCCAGCTCTGAGCTCCCCCTTTAACAGCTGCCGGTTCTGTGCACTTATCTTGAAATTCTGAATCAACAAGTGATATCAAATGAATATAGTGCAGAATAGATTCAGAATCTATACCATATTAATTTGATATCACTTGTTGATTTTGCATTTTTTAACCCCTTAGTGACCAGAGCACTTTTCAATTTATTGACCATCTGGGACCAAGGCTATTTTTGCATTTCTGCAATGTTTGTGTTTAACTGTAATTTCTCTTACTCATTTACTCATTTACCCACACATATTATATACTGTTTTTCTCGCCATTAAATGGACTTTCTAAAGATATGATTATTTTCATCATATCTTATAATTTACTATAAAAAATATATAAAATATGAGGAAAAAATGAAAAAAATGCACTTTTTCTAACTTTGAGCCCCAAAATCTTTTACACATCTACAACCACCATAAAATACCAATGCTAAACAGTTTCTAAATTTTGTCCTGAGTTTATAAATATCCAATGTTTACATGTTCTTTGCTTTTTTTGCAAGTTATAGGGTAATAAGTACAAGTAGCACTTTGCTATTTCAAAACCATGTTTTTTCAAAATTGGCGATAGTTACATTGTAACACCAATATCTGTCAGGAATCCCTGAATAACCCTTCAAATGTATATATTTTTTAAAAGAAGACAACCTAAGGTATTAAACTTGTGGTATTTTGACTTTTTTCATGCAACCATTTTACCACCAATCTATGCCAAAGTTTGGGGGGGGAAAAAATAATTCGATTTTTTGACAAAATAGCAATATAAGAATACATTTACTGATAATGTTAAGGGTTACTTCCAAATAACACCCTAATATGTCTTCAGCAGCATCTCCTGGGTACAGTGATTCCACCCATGTATAGGTGTGTCGGGTTCTCGGGGGGCTAAAAGCCCTTATTTTTAGAGAGCGCATTCCAGTTTTTAAACTTGGAATTTTCACATCGGTCATCATGCACCCATGTCCTATTTGGGACATTTCTGAAGCCGGCCAATGGAATTTACCCCCATCAAACCATATATTTTTGAAAAGTAGACACCCTAGGGTATTTCAAATGCTGGTATTTTCACACTTTCCGTGCACTAATTCAACCACCAGTCTTTGTCAAACTTTTGGGTAGTCATTTTTTTGTGTTATTTTTCACACACATTGTACTTTAGGCATGGATTCTCAGTTCCTGTTACATGTTACTGCCAAAACACACCTCAATATGTGTTCAACAACATCTCCTGAGTACAGTGATACCATCCATGTATAGGTGTGTTGGGTTCTCTGGGGGCTAAAAGGCCTTAATTTTAGGAAGCGCATTCCAGTTTTTCAACTTGGAATTTTCACATCGGTCATCATGCACCCATGTCCTATTTGGGACATTTCTGAAGCTGGCCAATGGAATTTACCCCCATCAAACCATATATTTTTGAAAAGTAGACACCCTAGGGTATTTCAAATGCTGGTATTTTAACACTTTCCATGCACTAATTCAACCACCAGTCTTTGTCAAACTTTTGGGTAGTCATTTTTTTGTGCTATTTTTCACACACATTGTACTTTAGGCATGGATTCTCAGTTCCTGTTATGTGTTACTGCCAAAAAATACCTCAATATGTGTTCAACAACATCTCCTGAGTACAGTGATACCACCCATGTATAGGTGTGTCGGGTTTTATGGGGGCTAAAAGGCCTTATTTTTAGGAAGCGCATTCCAGTTTTTCAACTTGGAATTTTCACATCGGTCATCGTGCACCCATGTCCTATTTGGGACATTTCTGAAGCCGGCCAATGAAATTTACCCCCATCAAACCATATATTTTTGAGAAGTAGATCCCCTAGGGTATTTTAAATGCTGGTATTTTCACACTTTCCATGAACTTATTTAACCACCAATCTTTGTCAAACTTTTGGGTAGTCATTTTTTGTGTTATTTTTCACACACATTGTATTTTAGGCGTGGCTTCTCAGTTCCTGTTATGTGTTACTGCCAAAAAACACCTCAATATGTGTTCAACAACATCTCCTGAGTACAATGATACCACCCATGTATAGGTGTGTCGGGTTCTCTGGGGGCTAAAATGCGTTATTTTTAAGAAGCGCATTCCAGTTTTTCAACTTAGAATTTTCACATCGGTCATCATGCACCCATGTCCTATTTGGGACATTTCTGAAGCCGGCCAATGAAATTTACCCCCATCAAACCATATATTTTTGAGAAGTAGACCCCCTAGGGTATTTTAAATGCTGGTATTTTCACACTTTCCATGAACTTATTTAACCACCAGTCTTTGTCAAACTTTTGGGTAGTCATTTTTTTGTGTTATTTTTCACACACATTGTACTTTAGGCATGGATTCTCAGTTCCTGTTATGTGTTACTGCCAAAAAACACCTCAATATGTGTTCAACAACATCTCTTGAGTACAGTGATACCACCCATGTATAGGTGTGTCGGGTTCTCTGGGGGCTAAAAGGCCTTATTTTTAGGAAGCGCATTCCAGTTTTTCAACTTGGAATTTTCACATCGGTCATCGTGCACCCATGTCCTATTTGGGACATTTCTGAAGCCGGCCAATGAAATTTACCCCCATCAAACCATATATTTTTGAGAAGTAGATCCCCTAGGGTATTTGAAATGCTGGTATTTTCACACTTTCCATGAACTTATTTAACCACGAATCTTTGTCAAACTTTTGGGTAGTCATTTTTTTGTGTTATTTTTCACACACATTGTACTTTAGGCATGGATTCTCAGTTCCTGTTATGTGTTACTGCCAAAAAACACCTCAATATGTGTTCAACAACATCTCCTGAGTACAATGATACCAGCCATGTATAGGTGTGTCGGGTTCTTTGGGGGCTAAAATGCTTTATTTTTAGGAAGCGCATTCCAGTTTTTCAACTTGGAATTTTCACATCGGTCATCATGCACCCATGTCCTATTTGGGACATTTCTGAAGCCGGCCAATTAAATTTACCCCCATAAAACCATATATTTTTGAGAAGTAGACCCCCTAGGGTATTTGAAATGCTGGTATTTTCACACTTTCCATTAACTTATTTAACCACCAGTCTTTGTCAAACTTTTTAGTAGTCATTTTTTTTGTTTTATTTTTCACACACATTGTACTTTAGGCATGGATTCTCAGTTCCTGTTATGTGTTACTGCCAAAAAGCACCTCAATATGTGTTCAACAACACTCCTGAGTACAGTGATACCACCCATGTATAGGTGTGTCGGGTTCTCTGGGGGCTAAAAGGCCTTATTTTTAGGAAGCGCATTCCATTTTTTACACTTCCCATTTTCACATCCCATGCACCCATGTCCTATTTAAGACATTTCTGAAGCCGGCCAATGTAATTTACCCCCATTAAACCATATATTTTTGAAAAGTAGACATCCTAGGGTATTTCAAATGCAGGTATTTTAACACTTTCCATACACTAATTCAACCACTAGTCTTTGTCAAACTATTGGGCATTCATTTTTTTGTGTTATTTTTCACATACATTGTAATTTAGACATGGATTCACAGCTCCTGTTATGTGTTACTACCAAAGAAGACACCAATATGTGGTCACCAACATCTCCTGAGTTCAGTGATACCACCTATGCATAGGTTTGGTGGCTTGTTTGGGCGGTGCAATGCCAAATGTCTGACATGTGTTTGTGATTTTTTTTCACATTTAACATTTTCTTTGCCTATCGTCTTTTTTGGGGGTCTTTTAACATACCCCAATTTATTTGTTTTCCATAAATGTGATTATAATTAAAAAGTTGACACCCCAAGGTATTATACATGGAGTGGTTTGATGACTTTGATGCAACCGTTTTAGCCCAAAAAATTGGAGAAAGTATATGGTGGTAATTTTTCAATTTTCATTGTTACAGACACATTGTTTTTTTACTATGATTTAGGAGAGACTGTTGTAAGTTATTGCAAAAGAATACTTCAGGTTGTTTTCTGCAAGGCACCCTGAGTACACCTATGCCCCCTATGCATAGGTTTGCCAGGATTTTGGGAAGGTTATGTTACATGATTTTAGTTATTAAAAATGAGAGTATTTCTTCTGATAGGCCTATCTTTAGTTTGGGGCCTATCGCATACCCCACTTTTATTTATTGCATTCAAAGTGTATATTTTTTAAATGTTGACACCCCAAGGTATTGTATATGGTGTGCTTTGATGCCTTTGAAGCAACCGTTTTAGCCCAAAAAATTGGAGAAAGTATATGGTGGTAATTTTTCAATTTTAATTTTTACAGACACATTGCTTTTTGACTATGATTTAGGAGAGACTGTTGTAAGTTATTGCAAAAGAATACTTCAGGTTGTTTTCTGCAAGGCACCCTGAGTACACCTATGCCCCCCATGCATAGGTTTTCCAGGATTTTGGGAAGGTTATGTTACAATTTTATGACTTGTGATTTTAGTTATTAAAAATGAGAGTATTTCTTCTGATAGGCCTATCTTTAGTTTGGGGCCTATCGCATACCCCACTTTTATTTATTGCATTCAAATTGTATATTTTTTAAATGTTGACACCCCAATGTATTGTATATTGTGTGCTTTGATGCCTTTGAAGCAACCGTTTTAGGCCTAAAAATTGGAGAAAGTGTATTGTGGTAATTTTTCAATTTTCATTTTTACAGACACATTGCTTTTTGACTATGATTTAGGAGAGACTGTTGTAAGTACACCTATGCCCCTATGCATAGATTTGCCAGGATTTTGGGAAGGTTATGTTACATGATTTTAGTTATTAAAAATGAGAGTATTTCTTCTGATAGGCCTATCTTTAGTTTGGGGCCTATCGCATACCCCACTTTTATTTATTCCATTCAAAGTGTATATTTTTTAAATGTTGACACCCCAAGGTATTGTATATTGTGTGCTTTGATGCCTTTGAAGCAACCGTTTTAGGCTTAAAAATTGGAGAAAGTGTATGGTGGTAATTTTTCAATTTTCATTTTTACAGACACATTGCTTTTTGACTTATGATTTAGGAGAGACTGTTGTAAGTTATTACAAAAACATACTTCAGGTTGTTTTCTGCAAGGCACCCTGAGAACACCTATGTCCCCCATGCATAGGTTTGACAGGGGTTTTGGTTAAAAAAAAACAGGCCCAATTTTAGAAAAAAAATAGAGTAGTGAAAATCTGGCACAGTAAAAGTAAAAAAAACAAAAAACATCTAACAGTAAACATAACCCAAAATATATATATATATATATAACAGCAAATGTATTTATTTTTTTAAAAATTGACCATTGTATGGTACCGCTTCAAGCAGTCCCCAATGCAGAGTGCAGGCTGTCCAGGGCAATCATGACAGTGATATATGGTGTCCCTTCTCTTCCCCCTCTTGGTACAGACTCTGCATTTTTTTTGTGGTTTCTGCTTTGCGGCAGTAGGGGGGATTTTAAAAATAAAATGGGTAGCCCCAACTCTGCTCTCTCCCATCACCGCCCGGGGAGCAGGTGCATCATGGTACAAAATCCCTGTAATAATCTGGAGCTGAAACTGTAAAAAAGTATTTTTAACTCTGGGGTTTGCTTTTTTGAACAACAAAAAAGCGTTGTGGGTTGCAATCTGCATTAGGTAAATTACAACCTTTTTGTACCAGGCCCTTGTCTTCTGCATAATTAAGTAGGGCTACAGCAGCTGATCTGCCAGATCAACCCCACCCATATGCTGGTTATAAGACTTGATGCACACTGGCTTCCTTATGATCTCAGCTCTGCCACGTACAGAAACCGCCACCGTCCTCTCTGTGTGGATGGTGGTAAGAAGGTATACATCCTTCTTGTCTCTGTACTTAAGTGCCAACAGCTCCTCTTGGCGCAGAGCTGAGGTCTCCCCCCTTCGTAGCCGGGTGCATACAAGCTGTCCTGGGAAACCTGCGCGGTTCTTTTTAATTGTACCGCAAGCTACTGTATCAAAGCAATACAGTAGCTTGAACAAAAGGACACTTGTATAAAAATTGTCTAAGTACAAGTGATACCCTTTGTTCATTAGGGGTAATATCAGGTCCCAGACAATCTTGCCAGTGGTTCCCATATGTTCTGGGCAACCTGTAGGGTCAAGGTGGCTATCCTTTCCCTCATACACCTGGAAGGCCTGAGTATACCCATTCTCGCTGTCACAGAGCTTATACACCTTTACCCCATATCTGGAGCACTTGGAAGGAATAAACTGCTTGAATCCCAGCCTTCCCTTATACTTCATTATGGATTCATCAACGCATATATTCCTTCCAGGTGTATAAGCCTCTGCAAACCTGGCAGAAAAGTGGGTTATCAGGGGGCGGATTTTATACAGCCTGTCAAATTGGGGATGCTCCCTAGGGGGGCACAGGCTGTTGTCGCTGAAGTGCATGAAATGCAGAATAATTTCATACCTCTTCCTCGACATATTCTGGGAGAAAATGGGGGTAGAGCAGATGGGGCTACTACTCCAGTAGGAGCGAATGGAGGGTTTCTTTATGATGCCCATCAGCATGGTCAATGCCCAGAATTTTTTGAATTCTGGCACATTGATGGGGGCCCATTGCTGCTTTGCCAAATATGTTCCAGGCTTTGCAGCACGGAACTGATGGGCATATAAATTAGTTTGGGCGACAATGTTCCCCAATACATCATCGCCCAGAAACACTTCCAGAAACTGCATTTGCTGTGAAGGGTGAGATATCTGGCCTCTGGAGATGAGGTGTTACCCACTCTTCAGCAGCAATGGCAGCAACACGCCTCCTTCTGGCAGGGGGACTAGCAGGGGGGCTGGTAGTAGCAGGGGGTCTAGCAGCCACAAATAAATCACTATCAGTTGAGACTGCATCTATTGATGTATCTGTGCATATGGCAGGGTCAAAATTGGAGTCTGAGTCAGACATAGAGACATCTGACTCTGACGCAAGGATGGCATACGCCTCCTCAGCACTATATATTTTCTGTGACATTTTTGTATCTGTCACAGAAAAAAATTACTAAAATTTTTTAAATTAAATTAATTAACTAAATTAATTAACTAAATTAACTAGCAAAAAAGTACAGCTATGCTACTGCCAGTGATTTATAGCAATCACTGGAAAGCTAGGGGTTAATGGCTCTGAAAATTAATTTACATTAACTAAATGGTTCTGAAAAGAGCCTCTGGATTTTTTAAAAATTACAACAACAAAATTAACCACTAAAAAAATGCACAGACAGCAAAAAAGTACAGCTATGCTACTGCCAGTGATTTATAGCAATCACTGGCAAGCTAGGGGTTAATGGCTCTGAAAATTAAATTAACTAAATGGTTCTGAAAAGAGCCTCTGGATTTTTAAAAAAATTACAACAACAAAATTAACCCCTAAAAAAATGCACAGACAGCAAAAAAGTACAGCTATGCTACGGCCAGTGATTTATAGCGACCACTGGCAAGCTAGGAGTTAATGACTCTGGAAATTAAATTAAATTAGCTAAATGGCTCTGAAAAGAGCCTTTGGGTTTTTAAAAAAAATACAGCAACAAAAAATTAACCCCTAAAAAATGCACAGACAGCAAAAAAAAGTGCAGCTATGCTAATGCCAGTGATTTATAGTGATCACTGGCAAGCAAGGGGTTAATGGCTCTGAAAAGAGCCTTTTGTTCTATATTTTTTAACAAATAAAAGAATTAAATCTCTCTCTGCAAAAAAAC
This sequence comes from Bombina bombina, assembly GCF_027579735.1. Taxonomy (NCBI): domain Eukaryota; kingdom Metazoa; phylum Chordata; class Amphibia; order Anura; family Bombinatoridae; genus Bombina; species Bombina bombina. Next base: position 600,371,772 of record NC_069502.1, read on the forward strand.
AGGTCTCTCTTTCTCTCCAACAAAATCGCAAGTGAGGAGAGGGAGGGAGATCCACACTGATCAGTGTCAATATTTACAAATATTGACATGATCAGACAAATAGGGTATTTTTGTTTTTTTTTATTTTTTTGGGTGGGAGGCTCAGATTGGGTGACCCTAGCTTGCCCCTATGATGAGGCAGGCTAGGGACACCCCCAGAGGCCCCATGATGCACTGGGCATCGCCATCTTGGATGCCTAGTGAAGGGGGTGGGGGCTATTTAGGGCTTTTTTTTTAGCTTTCTACGTTTTTTTCATTTTTTATTTTTATTATTAATTTATAACTAACTAAGTGCCTCGACCCACCGAGGCATTTAGCACACAAGCAGAGCATCGGAAGCGTGTCCGATCGCTTCCGATGCTCTGAAACACTGCCGGGCTCCACGTGGAGCGAAACCGGAAGTGATCACTTGTGGGTGAGTGATCAATCTGGTCCCGGCACTCGGGAACAGTATTGCAGGATGCCTAGACATCAAGGCAAGCCTGCAATACTGTTAGAGCAGCTGGAAGCGATTTCGATCGCTTCCAGTGCTCTGTTTAACCGACGACGTATGCCATACGTCCTCGGTCGTTAAGTGCTTTTTTTTAGGATGTATGGCATACGTCGTTGGTCGTTAAGGGGTTAAAGTTGTAGTGGTTGTACTACTACTACTTTCCTTTAAACTTGTCCTCCAGCTCCTGTTTGACTCTTCTCGACTTCTTAACAGCAGCAGCGCTCCTCACAGGCAGTAGGCTCAGCTGTCAGCTCTCTCCCCGCCCACAATCTGGCACTGGACCTCTGATTGGCTCCCGAGGCTGCTTAGAAAAAAGCCTCTTTTGGGAGCAGTATGGGCCATGAAGAGCCTTCAGCACCACTATTTGTCACTGGCTCCGGCTCATACAAAAATTTAGAAAGACATCCATATTGCGCAATGGAGGGGAGCTGAACGGCTCACAGCCTCTCCTTCATTGCGCAATATGTATCGGATTCGTAATTGACATTGTTCAAATGTGGCGATGATGGAGTCGGCATTCGGGGGGGCTTGCCTCCTATGACAGCACATTACTGGTGTCACAAAAAAAACATCAAAAATACATTAAATAGTACAGTTACAACCATAATAACACTGTCATGCTGTGAGGTGCAGCAAACCACCTAGCACAGCACAGGGGGCAATTTGTGCAGTGTTGAACAACAAAAAAGAAATATATATGTATATGAATATATACAAATATATTTATGTCTTTATATGTGTATATACACCTATTAACAGATAGATATATATGTATATAAGCATAAACATATATATTTACAATAAAAACACATAGACCACAATGTAAAGGCACTATTTTGTTTTCAAACACCCCATATCCCTTCACTTTAACCCCTTATAACTGCTTCTTGCCGTTTTTTATTTTAAAAATAAAGATGCTAATATCTAGATGACAGTTGAGAGCTAGAACACCTATCAAGTCTGCCAACTAATATGCAAATAAGGCAAGTACAGAAACTGTAAAATGTTAAAGAACAGTGTACTGGGATTTATTTCTTCTCTTAAATGTGTTCCCAATTACATATTTTACCTGCTATAGCTTGTTAAATAGCTGCATTTGCCTGATGAAACTGCCACGTATACTGACAATTTTAATGGTCATAGAATATCTATGTAAACAAGAAGGTACAGAAGAAGTCACATTATCTCTGGGGGTGAGAGACAGGTTCAAAAATGTTAATTTTACATTTTTCTACCTGACTATTGTCTTTTGTGTTTACAGTGGCCTATATTTAGAGTTTTGTCGGTAACGACCCGCGTAGCTAACGCCGGCTTTTTTCTGGCCGCACCATAAAAATAACTCTGGTATTGAGAGTCCACATAAAGGCTGCGTTAGGCTCCAAAAAAGGAGCGTAGAGCATTTTTAATGCAGCTTCAACTCTCAATACCAGAGTTGCTTACGGAAGCGGCCAGCCTCAAAAACGTGCTCGTGCACGATTCCCCCATAGGAAACAATGGGGCTGTTTGAGCTGAAAAAAAAACACCTGCAAAAAAGCCGCGTTCAGCTCCTAACGCAGCCCCATTGTTTGCTATGGGGAAACACTTCCTACGTCTGCACCTAACACCCTAACATGTACCCCGAGTCTAAACACCCCTAGCCTTACACTTATTAACCCCTAATCTGCCGCCCCCGCTATCGCTGACCCCTGCATAAACCGCCGCTACTTACATTATCCTTATGTACCCCTAATCTGCTGCCCCTAACACCGCCGACCCCTATATTATATTTATTAACCCCTAATCTGCTCCCCACAACGTCGCCTCCACCTGCCTACACTTATTAACCCCTAATCTGCCGAGAATCAGCCAATCAGAATCAAGTTCAATCCGATTGGCTGATTCGATCAGCCAATCAGATTGAGCTTGCATTCTATTGGCTGTTCTGATCAGCCAATAGAATGCGAGCTCAATCTGATTGGCTGATTGGATCAGCCAATCGGATTGATCTTGATTCTGATTGGCTGATTCCATCAGCCAATCAGAATATTCCTACCTTAATTCCGATTGGCTGATAGAATCCTATCAGCCAATCGGAATTCGAGGGACGCCATCTTGGATGATGTCCCTTAAAGGAACCGTCATTCGGCTAGTAGGCGTCGGGAGAAGAGGATGTTCCGCGTCGGAGGTCTGCAAGATGGATCCGGAAGAAAGAAGATTGAAGATGCCGTTGATAGAAGACTTCATCCGGATCATGGACCTCTTCAGCTCCCGCTTGGATGAAGACTTCATCCGGATCATGGACCTCTTCAGCTCCCGCTTGGATGAAGACTTCAGCCAGATCATGGACCTCTTCAGCCCCCCGCTTGGGCTTGGATCAGGACATTGGAGGAGCTCTTCAGGACGGATCGGTGAACCTGGTAGGGTGAAGACAAGGTAGGAAGATCTTCAGGGGCTTAGTGTTAGGTTTATTTAAGGGGGGTTTGGGTTAGATTAGGGGTATGTGGGTGGTGGGTTGTAATGTTGGGGGGGGTATTGTATGTTTTTTTTTACAGGCAAAAGAGCTGAACTTCTTGGGGCATGCCCCGCAAAGGGCCCTGTTCAGGGCTGGTAAGGTAAAAGAGCTTTGAAATGTAGTAATTTAGAATAGGGTAGGGCATTTTGTTATTTTGGGGGTCTTTGTTATTTTATTAGGGGGCTTAGAGTAGGTGTAATTAGTTTAAAATTGTTGTAATATTTTTCTTATGTTTGTAAATATTTTTTTTGTAACTTAGTTCTTTTTTATTTTTTGTACTTTAGATAGTTTATTTCATTGTAGTTATTTGTAGGTATTGTATTTAATTTATTTATTGATAGTGTAGTGGTAGGTTTAATTGTAGATAATTATAGGCATTTTATTTAATTAATTTATTGATAGTAATTATTTTAACTATTTTAGCTATTAAATAGTTCTTAACTATTTAATAACTATTGTACCTGGTTAAAATAATTACAAAGTTGCCTGTAAAATAAATATTAATCCTAAAATAGCTACAATGTAATTATAATTTATATTGTAGCTATATTAGGATTTATTTTACAGGTAAGTATTTAGCTTTAAATAGGAATAATTTATTTAATAAGAGTTAATTAATTTCGTTAGATTAAAATTATATTTAATTTAGGGGGTGTTAGTGTTAGGGTTAGACTTAGCTTTAGGGGTTAATACATTTATTAGAATAGCGGTGAGCTCCGGTCAGCAGATTAGGGGTTAATAATTGAAGTTAGGTGTTGGCGATGTTAGGGAGGGCAGATTAGGGGTTAATACTATTTATTATAGGGTTAGTGAGGCGGATTAGGGGTTAATAACTTTATTATAGTAGCGGTGCGGTCCGCTCGGCAGATTAGGGGTTAATAAGTGTAGGCAGGTGGAGGCGACGTTGTGGGGGGCAGATTAGGGGTTAATAAATATAATATAGGGGTCGGCGGTGTTAGGGGCAGCAGATTAGGGGTACATAGCTATAATGTAGGTGGCGGCGCTTTGCGGTCGGAAGATTAGGGGTTAATTATTGTAGGTAGCTGGCGGCGACGTTGTGGGGGGCAGATTAGGGGTTAATAAATATAATACAGGGGTCGGCGGTGTTAGGGGCAGCAGATTAGGGGTACATAAGTATAACGTAGGTGGCGGTCGGCAGATTAGGGGTTAAAAAAATTTAATCGAGTGGCGGCGATGTGGGGGGGCCTCAGTTTAGGGGTACATAGGTAGTTTATGGGTGTTAGTGTACTTTAGAGTACAGTAGTTAAGAGCTTTATGAACCGGCGTTAGCCCAGAAAGCTCTTAACTACTGACTTTTTTCTGCGGCTGGAGTTTTGTCGTTAGATTTCTAACGCTCACTTCAGACACGACTCTAAATACCGGAGTTAGAAAGATCCCATTGAAAAGATAGGATACGCAATTGACGTAAGGGGATCTGCGGTATCGAAAAGTCGCGGCTGAAAAGTGAGCGTTAGACCCTATTTTGAGTGACTCCAAATACCGGAGTTAGCCTAAAACCAGCGTTAGGAGCCTCTAACGCTGGTTTTCACGGCTAACGCCAAACTCCAAATCTAGGCCAGTGAGAGGTAAGAAAATAATTACTGTGTATGCAGCAAGAGGTAAGATAATGAGAGCTTCTCTCCTTGCAACCCCATCCCATTTGAGTGGGTCACAGTTTCAGCTAGCAAAAAAATGCTATTTCATATACAAAAATAACCCAGGAGGAGCAATTTACCATACATTTTAAAATCAACAGCTAGTATAAAAAGTTATTTGAGACACACTGGACCAGATTGCAAGATGTGCGCTAGCTATCATTTTCACTTGCGTGTTAACTGTGTCTAATTTCAGGACTTCAGGATATCACATCATCAAGGGTCTGATGAATCTTTCATCATCGGGGCCTAAAGGAGAATATTGTGCATTTGTGTTAATCAGGCAGCTTGTGTCAAGTCATAGAATCCTAACAGGAGCTGGGTGGACAACGTTCCCAGACAAATAAACTGGCCTGCCCATGTTCAGAGCAGCAAGCTCCATTCACCGTCTGCAGTAATTCTGCCTGCAGTACTTCCTTGCATAATTAAGTGCTTGTGAAGCCCCACCCCCTTCTTTCATCCTACCAAGTGCTTAAGAGCAGGGATTGTCAATCCTCCAGGATGAATAATTCACTCTTTTTACATCTCTATACCTCTGATTCCTTCTCTTCCCTTCTCACTCACTCTCTCCCACTTTTATTCCATTTTTCCTCCTTCTTCTTTCCCCCTCTCACAACTCATTTGTTATAAATAAAATGAAAAGAAATGTGTTATATGTATAAAATATTTCTAGGATCTGATGTTGTTTATCCTGCGTGTGTGTGTTTGTGCGTGTATGCGTTTGTAGAGTTTTGAAAAAAGTATACAAAAAAAACTTACTTACAATTATTACAATTTGTCTGCTAGTTCCCCTCTCTCCAAAATGGAAAACGTGCAACTAAAATATCTGTGCTGAGCACAGTCTTACAGAATTGAAAATAATGTATCTATCAATTTTTGATGGCTAAGGGATCAATCACAATATATGCTCTGATCCTTTTTTGCCTGTTTTTGGCAACTGATTTTAAAAAAAAAAAAATCAATGCTGCTATTTGGCAAAGACAAAACCCGTTCTGTACAGTAAGAATGTAACATTTTGGCAAGATTACAGGGGCTATATTCTTTTAATGGAGCAGACTTCCTAATTTAGGATTTTCATGATATACAGTGTATGAATTGTTAAAATCCCATTATTGAGGATATGTTTTTTTTTATGAGAAAATAATTTCCCACACTGTTCTTGAATGAAGACAAACATCTTGCCAACTCAGGCAACACTTTCTTCTCAATCAGTGATTGAAAAAAGTAAACAAATATATATATTTTTAACAGTAATAACAATAAAAAAAATTAATTGAGCAAATATGCCAGTATACCTATCATACCCATATTACAAAGGCATTACTATTGATTAAAGGACCAGTAAACACAGTAGATTTGCATAATCAACAAATGCAAGATAACAAGACAATACAATAGCATATACTCTGAATTTCAAATGATTAGTAGATTTTTTACTAACACATTTTAAAGTTATGTATATTTCCACTCCCCCTGTACCATGTGATAGCAATCAGCCAATTACAAATGCATATACGTATAGTCTGTGAATTCTTGCACATGCTCAGTAGGGGCTGGTGACTCAAAAAGTGTAATTATAAAAGACTGTGCACATTTTTTATAATGGAAGTAAATTGGAAAGTTGTTTAAAATTACATGCTGTATCTGAATAATGAAAATTTAATTTGACCTGAGTGTCCCTTTAACACACATCATAACGGTTTCAGAAAATAAAAGGTTCATTTTAAATATATTGTTATTAGCATAATACATTTTTACAAAGAAATCAATCCACATACCTCTAATGATATATCTTGAGCTGCCAACTAGCCTTCGTATGTTTGTCTTTTTTATTTGAATTGCACATTTCTATCCTGATAACTAGAACTTAACAAAAAAACAAACACATTTTCATAAGGTTTTCAGTTAAAAAAATTTGGGGGGGCTGAGGCCTTTTATTTACAGATGCCACTTGTGATCCACCAATATCAGAAAGTGTCATGTTTTTGGAGTATAGCAGTTCAGGAGCTGGACTCTCAGGGCAGTGTAGGGAGTTGGAAACACTGACCACCCTTGACTTGTTAATTAGGATCCTGATTGTGAATTGACATGATACTGTGGTTCAGAAATGTAGAAAGTCTGAAATGCATAAATGTCGGTTAGAGTCTATATGTACTGTAACAAACTTGGTCTGGGCAGACAAGTATATACTTGAATGTGAAGTAAGTAAATCAACAGTTTTTAGATATTTCAGAATGACTAATTAAGCCCAGCAAGTAATGGTAGCAGGTGTCAGAGTAACACTGTGGCAGATAACCAGATAATATAAGCAGACTCCAGGATTAAGTAATATGTTAAGGAATCGGAATTATGATGCAGAGGACATAAACTTTTGATGAGGAAAAAGAAGTGCGGAGTCCCTCAGTGGGTCCAAAAGAAGTTTATTCAGGAGCAGGCTTTTGCATGGAACACAAGGTAAGCTCCTTTCTGACGTGTTTCGTGCATGAGTACATGCGCTTCATCAGAGATACTATGGGGGAGATACTATGCATACAGACATAGCGATGCTATGGCGTAAAGGGAAGTCTGCCATAAAAAGCAGGCTAGAAGTAAAAAAGTGAGTCATTGTGAACCTCATTTGCATATCTCCCCCAGAGTCCTTTGTTGCATTGGAAAGAGTATAATCAGAGAGTTTCTGGGGTATAAGCAAGTCTTCTGACTTGTTTAGCTTTGTAAATGGTTTACACAATGAGTTATTTTCTCTACATTTTGGATTTAGTGGAGGATTTTAAATTCACTTTTCGCCTCCCCATATTTTAAATTGCTGTTGTATTTCCCCCAGAAAACAATTTTACCAAGCAGTGATTCAACCTACTCCCAGCTGATGAGTGGCAAAACCACGAAACAGCTGTCCTGGGATTGGTTAGAATCACTGTACTAACCCTAGCTAAGCTTAGAAGCTGTGTAATGCAGCGATGCTATGGCGTAAAGGGAAGTCTGCCATAAAAAGCAGGCTAGAAGTAAAAAAGTGACTCATTGTAAACCTCATTTGCATATCTCCCCCAGAGTCCTTTGCTGTATTGGAAAGAGTGTAATCAGAGAGTTTCTGGGGTATAAGCAAGTCTTCTGACTTGTTTAGATTTGTAAATGGTTTACACAATGAGTTATTTTCTCTACATTATAAATATATATATAAAACACGTATGGGTTCCAGATGCCAGCGCTCATAGAAAGGAGGAAACATAAACAGAAAATAATTTATGGTGCAGTATGAAAGCACTAGTGTATAGTGTAGCAATAAATAATAGGATACTGCTCACCTTATTTAACCTCAAACTTGTGAGGTATGTTTGATGCACGGAGGGGATTTTTTCCCTATCTGTGTTAAAGATGTTATCACCTTTTCAGCCGGTTGGAGTACGGTGTTTCTTTCCTTCAATAGTCTCTAGTCCGTTGTTGTACTGTGCTGTACTGTAATCGTTGGTCTTGCCGGATCGGAAGTGACGTCAGAGTGTGGGGGCGTGCCCTTATGCGTTTCGTCATCAGAGGGTCTGCTTATAGAGCTCTTGAGGATGCTTTAATAGCATGTCAGAACTTCGTTAAACAGTATTGCTTGAAGCATTGTGCTCCCAAAAATTAAAGAGCTAATTGCAACAAAAAATGTAATGTATGATAAACAGTTACTTGGGGAAAATAAATGTATTTTGCAGGAGAAGAACTTAGCTCCTACTTTTTCCATGTGTTTATATTGGCAAAAATATGTCTATTTTAAGGAATTCTAAAAAATGTCTCTAAATATGTTTTCTATACATAGATACTTGGATATATCCCATAACATAAAATATATATCCTGATTTTGCACAAACAATTATCATTAATTTGGCTGGAATTCAGTTACCATATAATTGACATGTGTATATGTATAGTGCAGGGACAATTTCAGACAACAGATGATTGTGACTAATAAATATATATGTTCTCATAATAAAAAAAGTGGGCATACTTGTGAATGAGGACATGATTGCTTATGGATACACAATCTATGTTTTGCTCCTACGTGTTTTTATAATTTAGGGCTCAAATTGGATTTACCTATGTGTTTATACAAATGTTAGCACCAATAAACAATGTGGGTAGCAAAAAAGGGGGACACCAATGGGCTCAATTTATCAAAGTTGCAAATTTTCGCATGAACCTGCTCGCTGTATTTAACAAGCAGAGGTCACCAGGCCGCTGCTTTCCTAACCTCATTGCCAGCTATAAGGTGGTGAAATTCAATCTCCACGCGTGATTGGCTGTGTTTCGGGCAGGGGCGGGATTGCACGCGAGAGTAAAATTGCGCTCGTGTGCAATGTTGACTACCTGCGGGTAAATTCGCCCCGCCACAGGCAAGCTGAGGCGTACAGGAGCGCGTATATGCGTATCAGCTTTGATAAATTGAGCCCCAATGATGTATTATTAGCTGTAATGAGGGAAATCTTTTAGAATTTACATCTTATGTTTATATCTTATATTTAGAAATGCACTGAAGATCACAAACTCTATATTATTATTATTATACTTTATTTATGAAGCGCCAACATATTCTGCAGCGCTGTCCATGGATACAATTCATTTAAACAAAACAATACAAGACTTGTAAGAGACAAAACAAAAGTTACAAACACATACAGGAGGGATTGAGAGCCCTATTCCCGTGGGAACTTACAATCTAGAAATCTAGATATTTGTGTTAGAGTTACAGGAATGTAGCAAGATCTATGTCTTTGTTGAGACTTATTGGTAGGGATGGGCGAATGTGCAAATTTTCGAATTTCGATTGTAGAACGAATGTTATTACCGAAATTCGAATTCTAAATTCGAATGTCGATAAGAACGAATATTCTTAAAAATTCGAAAATCGAATGTTATTTACAGTTTTCGAATGTCACTTTCGAATTTGAATGTTTATAATGATATTGAATGTCTACATTCGAAATTCGAATTTTTCGAATTCAAATATAAATTCGAATTTTTCGAATTCGAATATAAATTCGAATTTTTCAAATTCGAATATTGCATAATTCGAATATTACATTTAAAAGCATTAGAAATACTATTACAATCTAAATTCAAATTTTTCGAATTCGAATACACGTATTGCATAATTCGAATATTACATTTAAAGAAAAAGCATTAGAAATACTATTACAATCTAAATTCGAATTTTTCAAATTCGAATGCACGTATTGCATAATTCGAATATTACATTTAACGAAAAAGCATTAGAAATACTATTACAATCTAAATTCGAATTTTTCAAATTCGAATACACGTATTGCATAATTCGAATATTACATTTAAAGAAAAAGCATTAGAAATACTATTACAATCTAAATTCGAATTTTTCGAATTCGAATACACGTATTACATAATTCGAATATTACATTTAAAGAAAAAGCATTAGAAATACTATTACAATCTAAATTCAAATTTTTCGAATTCGAATACACGTATTGCATAATTCGAATATTACATTTAAAGAAAAAGCATTAGAAATACTATTACAATCTAAATTCGAATTTTTCGAATTCGAATATTGCATAATTCGAATATTACATTTAAAGAAAAAGCATTAGAAATACTATTACAATCTAAATTCGAATTTTTCGAATTCGAATACACGTATTGCATGTTTTTATCGTTTGGTATCATGTATATGTTTGTTTTTTATATTAGTTGATATGATAATGTATTAGGAATGTACTATTGTGATATTGTACATTAATCAATTCTTGTTCGTTATAACACTATGCAGTTTTCCTTTACCAAATATTATCGTGTTCTACCGTATATGATTGGTTAAAAAAGAGGGTGTGTGCAGTCACACTCCTCTTCATAAGAGCCTCCCCGCCCCCCTCACATAGCACTCTTGAGAAAGTCACGCCGAGACGTGACGAAATGCGTAGAGAATTGCCCACTGCCCGCCCACCCTCTGAGCTAATCGTTCCTGTGAAGCCGCCCCAGCTCTAAGTCTGCAGCTACGAGCTTGGAGGTTAAAAGAGCCGAGGAACTTTTTGTACTCTCAGCTATAACGCTCACTTAGCTTGCCATTTCACTTGTCACCTGTTTTAATATTGATTCAGAACTTTGGTCCACAATTGGCGCGAATTTATGAACTTTGCTTGGAGGTAATCACTCAAGGACCCACTCTGACATACCTGAATCTGGTAATACCAAGGAGGATACAAAGTGACAAGCTTATTCTGACATCTCATCAACACAGATGAATGCTGGCATGAGACGATAAGTCTATGGTTTTATTTCATATATATGCTGATTTTATATTTTTATTTTGTAAGTGGCCATTTGTCGTGTGTATTATTGAATTGATGTTACTCTGCATTTGAGTCCGTGCTCTTCTCTTCTCTATTTTTAGAGAAAAACAACTTTTTGGACTTTGTGTTGTTGCTTTTTAATTTTGCACAACTATATATACATATATTTGCCAGATATTGCTATTTATTTATAATATAGAGTATTCTATCGGTTATTTCCAGATCATTGCGCTGCTTTGGTGTGTGTTTCACACACACCTAAAATCTGTATTCCATAATTCGAATATTACATTTAAAGAAAAAGCATTAGAAATACTATTACAATCTAAATTCGAATTTTTCGAATTCGAATATTGCATAATTCGAATATTACATTTAAAGAAAAAGCATTAGAAATACTATTACAATCTAAATTCGAATTTTTCGAATTCGAATACACGTATTGCATAATTCGAATATTACATTTAAAGAAAAAGCATTAGAAATACTATTACAATCTAAATTCGAATTTTTCGAATTCGAATATTGCATAATTCGAATATTACATTTAAAGAAAAAGCATTAGAAATACTATTACAATCTAAATTCGAATTTTTCGAATTCGAATATTTTCGAATGTAATCGTAAAATTCGAAACCGAACATTCGAAAATCGAATGTTAGAATGTTATGTAAACATTCGAAATTCAATTCGAACGAACGAATGTGTTAAAATTCGTGCCGTTTTTCGAATGTTGCGAAACATTCGCCCATCCCTACTTATTGGTTGCAAAGTTTTTAAGCGATGGATCCAATAGGTCTCTCTTTTGCGTAATTATAGTAGTCTCTCTCTGCCTTTAGAGCTGGGTACCTGTTCAATTGCTTTAATTGTGAAGTTGTCGCTATTTTTATTATGACACTGTTCAAAATGTTTCCCAATATCATATTCTGAATCAGCTTTTTTTATATTATTTATGTGTTCAACCACTCGCCTTTTCAGACTCCTTTTTGTGCACGCTATATAGAATTTCTGGCATGAAAATTCTAATATATATACCACAAATTCTGATTTACAGTTTAGGAAACTTTCTATAGGTACTTATTCTTTGTCATTTTTAATGATCCATTTGTTCATTTCTTTCGCCTAGATTTAGAGTTTTGCGGCCAAAGGGGTGCGTTAGCTACGCGTGTTTTTTTCCCCCCGCACCTTTTAAACAACGCTGGTATTTAGAGTTCTCAGAAGGGCTGCGTTAGGCTCCAAAAAGGGAGCATACAGGGATATTTACCGCCACTGCAACTCTAAATACCAGCGTTGCTTACGGACGCTGCCAGCTTCAAAAACGTGCTTGTGCACGATTCCCCCATAGGAAACAATGGGGCAGTTTTAGCTGAAAAAAACCCTAACACCTGCAAAAAAGCAGCGTTCAGCTCCTAACGCAGCCCCATTGTTTCCTATGGGGAAACACTTCGTAAGTCTGCACCTAACACCCTAACATGTACCCCGAGTCTAAACACCCCTAACCTTACACTTATTATACCCTAATCTGCCGACCCCGCTATCGCTGACCCCTGCATATTATTTTTAACCCCTAATCTGCCGCTCCATACACCACCTCAACCTAGGTTATCCCTATGTACCCCTAATCTGCTGCCCCCAACACCGCCGTCCCCTATAGTAAATTTATTAACCCCTAATCTGCCGCCCCCAACGTCGCCGCCACCTACCTACAATTATTAACCCCTAATCTGCCGAACGGATCTCACCGCTACTCTAATAAATGTATTAACCCCTAAAGCTAAGTCTAACCCTAACACTAACACTCCCCTAAGTTAAATATAATTTTATTCTAACTAAATAAAATAATTCTTATTAAATAAATTAATCCTATTTAAAGCTAAATACTTACCTGTAAAATAAACCCTAATATAGCTACAATATAAATAATAATTATATTGCAGCTATTTTATTAATATTTATTTTACAGGCAACTTTGTATTTATTTTAACCAGGTACAATAGCTATTAAATAGTTAATAACTATTTAATAGTTACCTAGTTAAAATAATTACAAAACTACTTGTAAAATAAATCCTAACCTAAGTTACAATTAAACCTAACACTACACTACCAATAAATTAAATAAATAAACTTTCTACAATTATCTACAATTAAATCAACTAAACTAATTTACAAAAAAAAACCCCACTAAATTACAAAAAATAAAAAAGATTACAAGAATTTTAAACTAATTACACCTACTCTAAGCCCCCTAAAAAAATAACAAAGCCCCCTAAAATAAAAAAATGCCCTACCCTATTCTAAAATAAATATTTTACAGCTCTTTTACCTTACCAGCCCTTAAAAGGGCCTTTTGCGGGGCATGCCCCAAAGAATTCTGCTCTTTTGCCTGTAAAAAAACATACAATACCCCCCCCCCCAACATTACAACCCACCACCCACATACCCCTAATCTAACCCAAACCCCCCTTAAATAAACCTAACACTAAGCCCCTGAAGATCTTCCTACCTTATCTTCACCACGCCGGGTATCACCAATCCGTCCAGAAGAGGGTCCGAAGTCTTCATCCTATCCGGCAAGAAGAGGTCCAGAAGAGGGTCCAAAGTCTTCATCCTATCCGGCAAGAAGAAGGCATCCGGACCGGTAGACATCTTCATCCAGGCGGCATCTTCTATCTTCTTCCATCCGGTACGGAGCGGGACCATCTTGACGCAGCCGACGCGGATCCATCCTCTTCTAACGAAGTCTGAATGAAGGTTCCTTTAAATGACGTCATCCAAGATGGCGTCCCTCAAATTCCGATTGGCTGATAGGATTCTATCAGCCAATTGGAATTAACGTAGGAAAAATCTGATTGGCTGATTGAATCCAATCAGCCAATCAGATTGAGCTTGCATTCTATTGGCTGTTCCGATCATGTTGGGGGGGTATTGTATGTTTTTTTCAGGCAAAAGAGCAGAATTCTTTGGGGCATGCCCCGCAAAAGGCCCTTTTAAGGGTTGGTTAATTAATTTATTGATAGTGTAGTGTTAGGTTTAATTGTAACTTATGTTAGGATTTATTTTACAGGTAATTTTGTAATTATTTTAACTAGGTAACTATTAAATAGTTATTAACTATTTAATAACTATTGTACCTGGTTAAAATAAATACAAAGTTGCCTGTAAAATAAATATTAATCCTAAAATAGCTACAATATAATTATTATTTATATTGTAGCTATATTAGGGTTTATTTTACAGGTAAGTATTTAGCTTTAAATAGAAATAATTTATTTAATAAGATTTATTTTATTTCGTTAGATTTAAATTATATTTAATTTAGGGTGGTGTTAGTGTTAGGGTTAGACTTAGCTTTAGGGGTTAATACATTTATTAGCGTAGCGTCGAGGTCTAGGTCTGGTCGGCAGATTAGGGGTTAATACTTGAAGTTAAGTGTTGGCGATGTTAGGGAGGGCAGATTAGGGGTTAATACTATTTATTATAGGGTTTTTGAGGTGGGAGTGAGGCGGATTAGGGGTTAATACATTTATTATAGTGGCGGCAAGGTCCGGTCGGCAGATTAGGGGTTAAGAAGTGTAGGTAGGTAGCGGCGACATTGGGGGGGGCAGATTAGGGGGTAATAAATATTATGTAGCGTTCGGCGATGTTAGGGGCAGCAGATTAGGGGTACATAGGGATAATGTAGGTTGCGGCGGTGTGCGGTGGGCAGATTAGGGGTTAAAAAAAATTAATAGAGTGGCGGCGATGTGGGGGGACCTCGGTTTAGGGGTACATAGGTAGTTTATGGGTGTTAGTGTACTTTAGAGCACATTAGTTAAGAGCTTTATGAACTGGTGTTAGCCCAGAAAGCTCTTAACTCCTGGCTTTTTTCTGCGGCTGGAGTCTTGTCGTTAGATTTCTAACGATCACTTCAGCCAAGACTCTAAATACCGGCGTTAGAAATATCCCATTGAAAAGATAGGATACGCAATTGACGTAAGGGGATCTGCGGTATGGAAAAGTCGCGGCTGCAAAGTGAGCATTAGACCCTTTCCTGACTGACTCTAAATACCAGCGGGTGGCCAAAACCAGCGTTAGGACCCCCTAACGCTGGTTTTGACGGGTAACGCAGAACTCTAAATCTAGGCGTTTGTTTTTATTTGTGTGACTGCAGCATACCCAGTTTTTCGTCCACACCTAAAAAATCCTTTAATTGCAGGGCTTTTTTCTCTACTTTTTGTTCTCTTTAGAGTAGTGGGTGCAAGGATATTTTTAATACATTTATTTTTCCTATACGTTACTTTAGGTGGTTCAGTGATGATATTCGCTAGTATTGGGTCTTGTTTAAGGATTCCCCAGTGTTAATTCAGAATTCTCTCTATTTGTTTAGCACTATTTGTGTACGTAGTGATGTATCTAGTTATTTTGTTTTTGTACTCTATTGTCTTTTGTTTACAAAAGAGTTCTCCTGTTGATGTTCTTTACTTTATCATAAGCTTCTTCCACTATAGTTTCTGGATAACTTTTGTCTTTGAATTTTAATTTAAGCGTTTCAGCTGCAGTTTCAAAATCCTGATCTTTACTACAGTTTCGCTTGATTTGTTGAAACTGCCCGTAAGGGATGTTGCTGATCCAGTTGGGATGGTGACAACTGGTTGCGTGTAGGTAACTGTTTGTATCATTTTTTTTCATGTAATTTTTCGTGTGAATGGTGGTACCCTCACAGAAAATGAAAATGTCTAGAAAGTCTATAGTCTTATCTCCCCATGTTTTAGTGAAGGTGAGGATCATGTAATTTGTGTTTAGATGTGTTGTGAAGTTGTTAAAATCACTTTCATCTCCTTCCCAGATAATAATGATATGATCTATGAATCTTTTCCAAAATTTGATTTTCATTAGGTATGGGTTGTTTTGTAGTACGTGAACTTCCTCATAGAGCTTGCTGCATTCCTGTAACGCTAACACAAATATAGAGTTCATGATCTTCAGTGCATTTCTAAATATAAGATATAAACATAAGATGTAAATTCTAAAAGATTTCCCTCACTACAGCTAATAATACATCATTGGTGTCCCCCTTTTTTGCTACCCACATTGTTTATTGGTGCTAACATTTGTATAAACACATAGGTAAATCCTATTTGAGCTCTAAATTATAAAAATACGTAGGAGCAAAACATAGATTGTATATCCATAAGCAATCATGTCCTCATTCACAAGTATGTCCACTTTTTCATTATGAGAACATATATATTTATTAGTCACAATCATCTGTTGTCTGAAAATGTCCCTGCACTATATATATATATATATATACACATGACAATTATATGGTAACTGAATTTCAGCCAAATTAATGATAATTGTTTGTGCAAAATCAGGACATATATTTTATTTTATGGGATATGGCCAAGTATCTATGTATATAAAACATTTTTTAGATTTCCTTAAAATAGACATATTTTTGCTAATATAAACACATGGAAAAAGTAGGAACTAAGTTCTTCACTTCTCCTGCAAAATACATTTCTTTTCCCCAAGTAACTGTTTATCATACATGACATTTTTAGTTGCAATTAGCTCTTTAGTTTTTGGGAGCACAATGCTGCAAGCAATACTGTTTAACAAAGTTCTGACACGCTATAAAAGCATCCTCAAGAGCTCTATGGGCAGACCCACTGAGGAAGTGAACGTAGTTCACTAAACACTTAAGGGCACGCCCACACTCTGACATCACTTCCGGTCCGGCGAGACCAACAATTACAGTACAGCACAGAACAACAACGGACTCTGTCACTGACAGAATTAACATCTAAAGACATCCGCCTTACAGGACATCAATCTGGACACATTGAGGACGTCGCCAGGTATTGTTACCCTGTGAGCCTTTAATACGGGAAGAATCGTTACCCGTATAAGTCTGCAACACAAACTCTGTTGTTTTTTGGACACTTGAAAGCCCACTTCTATTTGGGACATTATCACAAGGACAGAAATATAAATACTGTTTGGGGGCTTATACCCTCAAATTTTAATGTAAAATAACACAAACACGTGGTTTGTGTTTTAAGTTTGTGCAAAATAAAGGAGTTTTTTTTTTTTTTTTTTTTTTTTAAAACACCTACAAGCATTTTTCAGTAATGTATTCCTCACTGACATAAAAGATTCCACTATACTCAACAAAGGAGAAGTAATAATCTCCATCTCCAGGAATTTTCTTACCTTACATACCCCACAGAGGAGAATCTTACCATACTCCACAGAGGAGAAGCTTACCATTTCCCACAGAGGAGAAGCTAACAAATACCATACCCCAAGAGGCTATTGAAGGAAAGAAACACCGTACTCCAACCGGCCGAAAAGGTGATAACATCTTTAACACAGATAGGGATAAAATCCCCTCCGCGCATCAAACATACCTCACAAGTTTTAGGTTAAATAAGGTGAGCAGTATCCTACTATTTATTGCTACACAATACACTAGTGCGTTCATACTGCACCATAAATTGTTTTCTTTTTATGTTTCCTCCCTTCAATGAGCGCTGATATCTGGATCCCATACTTCATACCTTTAACTACTTATTCCATTGGTGATAGTGGAATACTCAGATATAGCTGCTATTGAAATAAACCAGGAGGAACTTTTACAAGCATAGTAAACATTTGCTACACGCACAGTGCAAGTTAAAATACCTATTGACTAAATATATGTATATATATATATATATATATATATATATATATATATATATATATATATATATATATATATATATACAGGGAGTGCAGAATTATTAGGCAAATGAGTATTTTGACCACATCATCCTCTTTATGCATGTTGTCTTACTCCAAGCTGTATAGGCGCGAAAGCCTACTACCAATTAAGCATATTAGGTGATGTGCATCTCTGTAATGAGAAGGGGTGTGGTCTAATGACATCAACACCCTATATCAGGTGTGCATAATTATTAGGCAACTTCCTTTCCTTTGGCAAAATGGGTCAAAAGAAGGACTTGACAGGCTCAGAAAAGTCAAAAATAGTGAGATATCTTGCAGAGGGATGCAGCACTCTTAAAATTGCAAAGCTTCTGAAGCGTGATCATCGAACAATCAAGCGTTTCATTCAAAATAGTCAACAGGGTCGCAAGAAGCGTGTGGAAAAACCAAGGCGCAAAATAACTGCCCATGAACTGAGAAAAGTCAAGCGTGCAGCTGCCAAGATGCCACTTGCCACCAGTTTGGCCATATTTCAGAGCTGCAACATCACTGGAGTGCCCAAAAGCACAAGGTGTGCAATACTCAGAGACATGGCCAAGGTAAGAAAGGCTGAAAGACGACCACCACTGAACAAGACACACAAGCTGAAACGTCAAGACTGGGCCAAGAAATATCTCAAGACTGATTTTTCTAAGGTTTTATGGACTGATGAAATGAGAGTGAGTCTTGATGGGCCAGATGGATGGGCCCGTGGCTGGATTGGTAAAGGGCAGAGAGCTCCAGTCCGACTCAGACGCCAGCAAGGTGGAGGTGGAGTACTGGTTTGGGCTGGTATCATCAAAGATGAGCTTGTGGGGCCTTTTCGGGTTGAGGATGGAGTCAAGCTCAACTGCCAGTCCTACTGCCAGTTTCTGGAAGACACCTTCTTCAAGCAGTGGTACAGGAAGAAGTCTGCATCCTTCAAGAAAAACATGATTTTCATGCAGGACAATGCTCCATCACACGCGTCCAAGTACTCCACAGCGTGGCTGGCAAGAAAGGGTATAAAAGAAGAAAATCTAATGACATGCCTCCTTGTTCACCTGATCTGAACCCCATTGGGAACCTGTGGTCCATCATCAAATGTGAGATTTACAAGGAGGGAAAACAGTACACCTCTCTGAACAGTGTCTGGGAGGCTGTGGTTGGTGCTGCACGCAATGTTGATGGTGAACAGATCGAAACACTGACAGAATTCATGGATGGCAGGCTTTTGAGTGTCCTTGCAAAGAAAGGTGACTATATTGGTCACTGATTTGTTTTTGTTTTGTTTTTGAATGTCCGAAATGTATATTTGTGAATGTTGAGATGTTATATTGGTTTCACTGGTAAAAATAAATAATTGAAATGGGTATATATTTGTTTTTTGTTAAGTTGCCTAATAATTATGCACACTAATAGTCAGCTGCACACACAGATATCCCCCTAAAACAGCTATAACTAAAAACAAACTAAAAACTACTTCCAAAACTATTCAGCTTTGATATTAATGAGTTTTTTGGGTTCATTGAGAACATGGTTGTTGTTCAATAATAAAATTAATCCTCAAAAATACAACTTGCCTAATAATTCTGCACTCCCTGTACACATACATACATATCAAGTGCACCACTTGTAATCTGGGTCAGAGCATGCTAGTGCAGTGAAGCAAAAGCTGAAGACTTTGGAAATAGACAGCTGATATGATCAAGTAAAGGATAATTAGTCAGGAAGTTAAATTCCAGCAGTATGAAGGCTACACCTCAAGCAAACTGATTGACAGGCACAAAGGAAAGTGATGGTTGCTGCAGGCATTCACACAGGCAAGATTGTGATCAAGGCCTAAGTGTTTTTCTTTTAGTGGGGTTTATCCCGATCTTATGCTTGTTTTTGGTAGATAAAGATTTTGGAACTTTGCCCAGTATTGTGAATGTGTTTTTCAGTGATCACAATTCCAAAATGCAACTGCTGTTAATAAATCTAAAGCTTGAAATCATTACCGCACAAAAACACCACAATATTTTTATTTGAGACATTGGGCTCCATGTACTAAATGGCGGGCGGACAGCTTCTCAACTTGCGAAGCTGTCCGCCCGCCTTCGCTACACACGGGCAGCGGATCTGTTGATCCGCTTGCCCGTATGTATCATTACACACTCATCGCAGTGTGTAATGCCCGGCCCTTCAATCGCGCGACCAATCACATGACTGAAGGGGCTGTCAATCACCGAGAGCGAGCATGCTCTCTGTGATTTTGCCTCGTCACCTAAGAGGTGGCGTAGGGTGTAGGAAACAGCGGTCTAATGACCGCTGCTTCTTACATTGCGGGAAGGAGGCTCGCATATGCGAACCTGCCCCGCAAAGGCTCTGGAGCAGCTTTCGCTGCTATTGTTTAATGACCCATTAAATAAAACTGCGTGCCATTAGCTACTCCCAGGTGAAGGAGAAAGTCACCTTGCGTACAAAACTCTATAAAAATGAATGTGCTATCTAATATTCTTACAGGGTGTTAGGGGGAGGAAACAAATCACAGCAATATGTTTTTATACAACACAATTTACACAATAAATGTTACAGCCTTAGGATTAAATAATTAAAAACAGATGTACTATTTGTATTTGCAGCTTGTTATGCTACATAGGACAGTATAGAAAGTAAAAAAAAAAAAAAAGGAAACCTAATTGTGCACTCCCCTGTGGTAAGTGCAAAATAATGAGATGATGTACAAATGTGAACTTGCATGAATTATGTTTTTTACTAATGATTGTTATATGACTGATGGGGTTTATCAACAAAAACAGATGGAAACCTTGATCTGTTCAGGGAACTCTGATAATTGAAAGAGTCATTGGCTTTGTGATTTAAGAAAATTCCATCATTTGAGAAGGAGTCTGATTGTCCTGCATGACTATAGAAGCTAACCACCACTGTGCCAGCTCTCTTTGCATAATATTGGTGCCAGCCGAATGAGGCAGAAAATTGCATCGTGTCATTTAATTTCCCAATCTTTGTTTTCATTGTATTAATCTTTTGGCTTTGCTTCACTTTCTAATTTGAAGGCTCAGCAAGAAGCAAACCAAATGGAAATTCAGCTTATATGTATGTCTTCCTCTTCATTCTTAATGCATTTTTTAGAAGATTTAATCCTAAATAATCCCGCCCATGAATAATAATCATCTGTCTTTTAATGCAAACACATAGAGTACTCTAAATACCATTGAAGATTGTCTCTAAATGTAAATCACAAAAAAGGCTAAAAAAAACATTTTTAAAATACAATTTCATATAATTTATTGCACACAGTAGTAATAGCATGTATCATTTGTATCATATTGCGTAGATTTTAACTAATAATCTTGCATTTTTCATAAATACATACATATTTACTTGTACCTATTGGTTATCACATAACCACAAGAGAATTTAACACACATCTGGCAAGACTTTTAGTTAAACTTCCAGTAATTTATACTGTCTAGCTTAATATAGATTGCGTCTTAGAAAAGCTAAATGCAATTACAAAAAAAAATACAGCCTCCATATTCCAAAACAAGCAATAATACATAGCACTTCATATATTATTCAACGAATGAATGTATAATGTTGTGAATAATTAAGTCTCATTTATAAGAAGAGAGAAAAAACTACACTTGACATGTAAAGTGCAATTTTGCTATTAATGTGTCTTAGCACCTTGGGGCTACGCATAAAACATGCACACATTCATTTTTATTTCGATCACCACTATGAATAATACTTGTCTGTAATGTACTAAAAAGAATCTGTTATAAAGAATATATTTTAAGCTTATTTCCGTAGACCACACAAACAATTAGATAAGCAGGACCTCATAAGTTAAAGTGACGTAGCTAGGAAATGTTGCAATAGAAAGGTCGTTGCTCTATTAATTGAAGTAAATAAACATATCACATATAAAGCAAAAATAAAATGATATAATATAAATACAGTGGCCTAGATTACAAGTGGAGTACTATCGATAGTGCAAAGTGCACTATCCATATGGAGACACTGTGCTAAGAATATATCACACAATCTGGTATTGCAAGTCAATGGTAAAAAGAGTTACCACAAAATGTTTAGGCAGCCTCCAATTTTTTAGCACAACCTATAAATTCAATGGATAGCCAATTAGCCATCATTGCTCACATGCATAATATTGCTTATTATTTTATTGTTTATTATTAAATAAATTATTTTATAGTGATTTAAAGGGATTTGTTATATGACCCGGTTTGGACTGGGAAGGGCTGAAATGTGTACATGTATGTATGCAGATTTGTATGTGAGCCCCGGAAGAGAGCCTGGACGGAGGGGTATGTGACCCCCCCCTCACAGGCAAATGGAGCGGTCTGGGGGAGGAGCGGAGCGGAGCCCAGTATTTAGGGCTGTGACGCCTAAGGTATCCATCTTGTGTCCCTGCAATCGCAAGGGACCTGTTAACGGAGGTGAGGAGGGTGGCAGCGGACAGAGGCACGGCTTGGCTAAAGGATTATTTAGCCGCAGCCAAGCTTGATGGAGGTCGGATGGAGGTGTCTGAGGGCGGGAGCATAGACGGCGGGCCGCAGAGGCGGTCTAGGCCTATGGAGAGGTCCGAGGGCGGGAGCGCAAACGGCAGGCCACAGAGGAGGTCTAGGCCTCCGGATCATTTATCACCAGAGGGGAGAGGATGCAGGAGCTGTGGTAACGGCGATGGGAAGGGGCAGATGGAGAGGAGGCTCATGCGCCGGGGAGAGAGCAGTGATGGCGGTGAAGAGGCCCAGGTGCAGGAGGAAGGACAGGAATCAGTAGCTGAGGACACGTGGATGGCGCCTATTAGGGCCAGAGTGGCAGCAGGTAAGGGTGCTGTGGTTGGTGAGCTGGGCCTTGATCTTCAGGGAGGGATTCACGGCGCAGGCCATGGGTCTGCAGCTATGGTGGCTCCGGAAGGGGATAGAGCAGGGGTTGGGGCCCCCCAGGCTTTCAGGTTGCGGGAGCAGCTGCAGGTGAGAGGAGCAGCAGCAGGGAGAAAAAAAGGGCAAAAGGGGATAGGTGGAAAGGGCTTTGGGGAGGCAGAGTTAGGAAGGGAGAGGGAGGGCGATGAGGCAGCTCAAGGGGTAAGTATGCTGGATAAGGGTCAGCTCAGCGGAGGTGTTTCTGGGATGGTGCCATGAAAGAAAGGGGCAGCTAGTGGGAAGAAAGGGGGGGAGCTAGGAGCGGGGGTGATAAGGTGGTCAGGAATGTTTTGGGGAAGGGGAGGGGTAAGAGGACGGGAAAGGGGGGTCTAGTGGGGGGGCAGGGTCTTAAAGTGGGTGAGGTTTTGCAAGGGAGGGCTAATATGCCATGTTTATTTCCTACAGGTGAAGGGAATGAATCAGTGGAGCAGGTGGGCGGCGGGGCTGAATTATCTGCTGAAACTGAAGTGAGGGACCCGGAGGAGGATGAATTATGGATAGATTATTCCTATAGTGACTAGGAGGCGGAGGATCCTAGGGAGGGGACATCATCGGGACAGGTTGAAACACGGCAGGTAGGAGACCTGGCTGCTTTGGAGCTTTTGCTCCGGACATGGGGGCCGGGGCGGGGGGGGTCAGAGGTGAGGCGGGTGAGTGAGGTGGTTAATTTAGAGACTGCAGAGAGGGATGGGAGTGGTAGAAGAGGTAGTGGGGGGGCAGGATAGGGTTCTCACTGTCTCCTCTCCGCAGATACGGCCACAGGGGAGGGACTCCCTGGCGCGCCAAAGTCCCCCGAGGTCCGGAGTGTGGCGGCGGCGGGAAAGGTTCCGTTCAACTAGGGAGAGAGAAAGGTATCGAACTGCTAGGCGATCCCCAACATGGGGGAGGTTAGACAGGACTGCAGACAGGAGTGGCAGAAGAAGGAGGTCGAGATCCCCATCACAAAGGAGGAGGGCGTACAGTCCTAGGCAGAGGGAATCAAGGGGGCAGCCAGAGGTCAGGGTGAAGGAGCAAGCAGTCGGATCGGGAGGAGGTGGAGTGTCAATGGCACCCAGGATGGCATGTGAGGGTGCTAATAACACTGTTGGTGTGTCTGGAAGTGAGCATGGAGTAAATGTGGCTCAGATGGCGCTGGTGAGTGGCTTGAAGGAATTGCTGGCAGGCTTTGAGAGGCAGCTGGTGGGACAACATAAGGGGGTTGTGGCAGTATGGACGGTAGGGGCAGGAGCGGGGGTCTCTGGGGCAGGAGCTTCCAGCCAAGGGATAGGGGCGCTGCCGGGGTCACAGGCCAGTGGAATTGGGTGGAGCAGTGTGCTGAAGGTGGCAGAGAGTGCGCTCAGGAGGCCATGCTTGTGCCGCTGGGCATTCATCTACCTAAAGGAGAAAATATGGAAAAGAGAATTCTTGGAAATATTTTCTCTACTCCCGCTGGAGCAAGTCTTGGAGATCAAGAAGGATGCGAAAGGCGATAAGGAGAAGAAGGAGGAAGACGAAAGGAAGAAGAGGTACCGGAAGTTACCGAAGACATTGTCCAATTGGTCGAAGACATTCTGCATTTTGGCAGCGGTATTTGGGGAGAAATTCCCGGAGCAGTGCTCAGCTTTTTTCTGCTACTACGACAAAATTGCGGGGGCCTACAGGACGTATGGGGGCCTAGCATGGTGGGGGTATGATGAACAGTTCCGTCAGCGGCTAGCGGTGTGGCCAGAAATGTGGTGGGATGACAGGGACATGGGGATTTGGTTGAAGCTGATGACCCCATTGCGTGGTTCCTTTCGTGGCCCCAGTGGAATGGGAAGCTCGGGTGGAAGTGCAGTCGGGGGGATCGCTAGTGGAGGGGCGGCAGTGGCCATTAGAAAAGGCCTCTGCTTTGAGTTCAATGAAGGACAGTGCAAGTTTGGGAGTGGATGTAAGTACAAGCATGCGTGCTCGGGATGCGAAGGGAGTCATCCTTGGGCCAGATGCTTTAAGAAAGGTACCGGAGGAGGAAAGGGAGGAGAGGCATCTGCTAAGGGCCAGGACTCCATTGAAGGTAAGAAAGATGGTGCCCTTGTTAGAGCAGTTCGCTAAGGTTCGGGGGAAAGGTCGGGGACGTGGAACTCCTTCTTACGGGGTTTAGTTTGGACTTCTGGATACCGTTTGTGGAAGGTGGGGAGTGTGTGGTTTCGGGTAATTTGAGGTCGGCTAAGGAATTTCCGGAGATTGTGCAAAGGAAGTTAAACAAGGAAATGGCATTGGGGCGAATGGCGGGCCCCTTTGTGGTACCTCCCATGAGGAATCTAAGGGTGTCCCCATTGGGGGTGATGCCCAAGAAGGCTTCAGGGCAATTTCGATTCATCCATCACTTGTCTTACCCAAAAGGAACGTCGGTTAATGATGGGATTGACCCGGACGTGGGACGGTGAGGTATGCTTCATTCGACAAGGCGGTGGGGATGGTTAGGGAGGCAGGGAAAGGGGTGTTGTTGGGCAAAGTAGATGTGGAGGCTGCCTTTCAGCTCTTGCCAGTGCATCCGGTGTGTCATCATTTGCTAGGGTGTTTTTTCAAGGGAGCCTTTTATGTGGACTTGTGCCTGCCGATGGGGTGTTCCATCTTATGTGCGTTCTTTGAAAAGTTTAGCTATTTTGTTGAGTGGGTGGTGCGTAAGGCATCGGGACTGTCGTTGGTTGCCCATTATTTGGATGACTTTCTGTTTGTGGGAAGAGCGGGAGCATGGTTTGCACTCAGTTGATGGATCAATTTTTCAAGGTGGCTTCGGAGTTTGGTATCCCGGTGGCACATGAGAAGACTGTGGGCCCAGTAACTTCCTTGAGTTTTTTGGGGATTGATATTGATTCTGACATGATGGAATGTCGATTGCCTCAGGACAAGTTGGTGGACCTGAAAGGTTCCATCTCGGAGGCAATGGGAAAGCGGAAGCTGCAGCTGCGGGAAATTCAATCGTTGGTGGGAAAATTGAATTTTGCATGCTGAATTATCCCAGTGGGAAGGGTTTTTTGCAGACGGCTGTCATTGGCCATGGTAGGAGTGAAGGGCCCGCGACATTGGATCAGGTTGAGTGATGAGCTGAGGGCAGACTTGGAAGTGTGGTTAACGTTCCTGGATGACTCTAACGGGAGGGCCTTGGTGCAGGAGAAGGTGGTGTCCAATGAAGAATTGCATCTGTTCACTGATGCTTCAGGGTCGGTGGGTTTCGGAGCATATTGTTTGGGGCAATGGTGTGCGGGGGTGTGGCCTGAGGTTTGGAGGGAGAAAGGGCTGACTAAGAACTTGGTGTTCTTGGAGCTTTTTCCACTGTTGGTGGCGGTGAGGGTATGGGCCCGTACCCTGCGGGACAGAAGGGTGGTTTTCATACTGATAACCTTGGTGTAGTTTTTGCGTTAAACAAGTTGTCATCAAGCTCGCTGCCAGTTGTGCGATTGCTTAGGCTGTTTCTGCTGGAGTGTATGAGGAAGAACGTATATTTCCGTGCTGTGCATGTGCCTGGGTGTAAAAATGTGATCGCTGATGCTCTTTCTCGATTCCAGTGAGATCGGTTTTGGGAGGTGGCGCCAGAAGCAGAGGAGGAAGGAGTTCCTTGCCCAGTGGATCTGTTGGAGTTGGAGTTGTGGAACTGTTGAAAGTGGCACGGGGAGCGTTAGCTCAAGGTACATGGGATGCTTATGTGAGAACATGGGGGCAGTGGCTGCAGGTCTTAAGGTTAAAAGGGGTGGAGTCTTCCAGGGAAGGGTGGATCAGAGGTTTTCTAGAGTGGATGGGGGAATGGAGTACAAGTGGCATGTCTAGATCTATGGTGAGGAAGAATGTGGCGGCATTGGGGTTCCTGTTTAAGCTGATGGATCAGGAGGACTTAACTACAGTAAATTGTTTGTGGTGCAATTAATGGTGAAAGGGATGTGCAAGGGAAAAGGGAGTGTGGACAGGAGGAGGCCGTTGTTTTTGAGTTGCTAGTGAAGTTGGGACAGGTTTTGGGGTTGGTTTGTTCGTCGGATTTTGAGGTGGTGTTGTTCAGGGCCGCTTTTGTATTGGCCTTCTTTGGAGCCTTTTGGATATTGGAATTGGTGGGGGCTAATAGGAGGGATGTTGGGGGTCTGCAGGCCAGTGGCATTTCCATTAGAAATGGAGTATTGTGGATTTGGTTGAGGCGTTCAAAAATGGACCAGGAAGGTCAGGGTCATTGGGTGCGGATTGGGGAAATGGGTGGGGAATGTTGCCCAGTTGGTTGTATGAGGAGGTTTTTGGAGTTGAGGCTGGTGGGTTTCCTTCCGTTGTTCGTGCATAGGATTGGGGCGGTGTTGTCTCGTTTTCAATTCTTAGCGGTTTTGCGGAAGGGGCTAGTGAGGCTGGGGTATGCGGCAGAGGAGTTTGGGACACATTCCTTTCGCATTGGGGCTGCTACTGAGGCTGCTAGTTTGGGTTTTGGTGAGAATGGGATAAAGAGAATTGGTGGATGGAAGTCTGGATGTTATCGTTCGTATGTTAGGCCAGAATTGACAGTGTAGGTTGTTTTGTCTCGACAGGTCCACTTCATTGTTGGATTATAGGGCATTCCTACATATATTGGGCTCGCAAGGCAGCGGCAGTGAAAGAACAAGGAGTCCAGTTGAATTTTCCTGAGGAGACAGTATTGCTTAGATGGTTTGGGGTTAGGGGTTTGAGGTGGAATCAGATGCTCAGAAAGGTAGATGACTATGCTAGGTTGTTTAGTCCTCCAGATATTTTAGTAATCCATGTTGGGGGTAACAATTTGGGCCTGCAGCCGCAGAAAGAGTTAGTGGATAAGATAAAAAGGGATGTGGGTAGATTGAAGGAGCTGTTCCCGAAACTGGTTGTTGTATGGTCTGATATTGAGCCCAGGTCAGTGTGGAGAGCGGCTTGGGATCACAAGAAGTTGGAGACCTCTAGAAAAAAGATAAATAGAACAGTTAGCAGCTTTGTGAACAAATGTGGGGGACTTTGTATCCGGCATGTGGAATTTGAGGGGGAAACTGGTCGTTGTTTCTTTTTGAAAGATGGGGTTCACTTGAACGAGGTGGGGCTCCACCTCTTTAATTTTAACATTCGAGAAGGGGTGTTACAGGCTTTGGAGTGGGTGGGGGTTGCACGTTAGTACGTGCTGTGGCAGGGGTGCTTGTTTCATGGGGTGAAGTTAGGTTAAGTGGTACCTCCCAAAAAGAGGCGGGAGAGTTGTATGGGGATGTACCTGGCGATAAGCCGGTGGAGGGGACATCTCTGTAGGCAAGCACCTTTTAGGTTATTTATAATGGTTTATAAGTTTACATGTTGTTAAATTCTATTGAATTTACTTGTTATATTTATGGAATAATTTAATAAATGTGGGCTGTGGCCTTTACACCCACTTCTCTTGTGCGTTATTTATTTTATGTAGCGGAATGTATGCATGATGGGGGGGTCAGTGCGCCCCGGAGGAGATCCTGGATGGAGGGGTATGTGACCCCCCCTCACAGGCAAATAGAGCGGTCTGGGGGAGGAGCGGAGCCCGGTATTTAGGGCTGTGACGCCTAAGGTATCCATCTTGTGTCCCTGCAATCGCAAGGCGAAATTCCCTCCCTCCCTGTGTTGTCCATTGTCGCAGCTGTTCAAGGTGAGGCGGGGGTGCTTGTTTCATGGGGTGAAGTTAGGTTAAGTGGTACCTCCCAAAAAGAGGCGGGAGAGTTGTGTGGGGGATGTACCTGGCGATAAGCCGGTGGAGGGGACATCTCTGTAGGCAAGCACCTTTTAGGTTATTTATAATGGTTTATAAGTTTACATGTTGTTGAATTCTATTGAATTTACTTGTTATATTTATGGAATAATTTAATAAATGTGGGCTGCGGCCTTTACACCCACTTCTCTTGTGTGTTATTTATTTTATGTAGCGGAATGTATGCATTATGGGGGGGGTCAGTGTGTATGCATGTGTATGTGTTTGCACACATACCTATATGCATATATGCACAATACAACAATATATATATTGCGTTTTCTTTTACAACAATAATATATCATAACTGCACAAATGAACTATCTTCCTGTTGTAGCAGCTCTCACTATGTATCTATCACATGACTTGCTGCACACTTAATCAGTTAAGGATTGACTTAATTTGTTTTTTAGGGAGAGTTCATAGAAGTCTGTTATGTGAAGGATTTAGCACACCTAATATATCTGACATCCAGATTTTGGCGTGCCCTAAGATTTTGCATGAGAGCTAGCATTTTATTCTCAACTGAAAGCGACATGGATGGAGCACTAGCTATGGTAGCACACTATAGTAATAAAAATGTTACAGACCACTGGTAATCTTTGCCAATGCTTCCATTGTGTTTTCAACAATTGGAAAGTTAAATTTATTTACAGTAAAAAAAACAGATGTTGAAGGTCAGAAGAATCAGGTCCTCAATTCCAATCCAATCAGATGATCTTTTGATATGAAATAATAGCTGGCACAGTTGTATTAATGAATTAATTTGTTCATTCATTAACTAATTATAGATAGATATAATCAGTATAAGCATCAAATAATGATACCAGAAAGTCTTTGGGGTATCCAATAACAATATGTTGGTTTAATTTTGACATTTTTTTAGTTTGTTTTAAATGTGTTTACCTACTCAGTAGCTGAAAAAAATACTGGAGTATCAGAAATATTGCAATGCACCTAAAAAGAACTGCATCTGTGTTTTTTGACAAAGTTAATTTTGATTTTAGGGAAATAAATAGTGAGTTAAACTTTACCTTATATAGTTACTTTATTTATCTGCTATCTAGCCATACTGTGGAGTCTATATGGCTCATTACGAAGTGTACGTTTGCATGTTTTTTTTTTTTTAAAGTGTTTTCAAATATGAAGCAATTTCCCTTAGAGAACCAGTTCAAATTATTTTGCACTTCATATCCAATCCATCTGTACATTTTATACACATATTTTCACATGATATTTAATTAGTCTAATTCAACAGCCAAACCCTATTTAAACCTATTTATGCATTATTTTTTTTTCATACAGTGTATGTTGTTTACATGGCTTTTTATTTTTGTACGTGCTCATTTTTCGTGTTATTAAACACAATGGTTTGATAAAAAAATGAAAAATATCGCTCCAATCACATATTTGAAATATTAAACCTGTACACAATGGAAAGAATTAACATCAAAGTGTTTGTTTATGATTTAACTAAATGTATTACAAAATGTTAATTGGAAAATTATGCAAATGCATGTTGAACTGATAATTGCACATATGTCATGAATTTATATTATTAGATAAATTAATGAAATGCCAATCAGACATATTTGGCAGTCATAATAACCAACATTGATTGAGTTAGCTACTAAGTTTTCCTTTGCATTGATGACCTTTTCCTTCTGTGTAAATAGGGAAATGTCATTCAAAAAGGACCACATACCCTATGAAAAGCCTGTTAAAAACAGATCTTTGTATTACCCAAACCCAAGTGTAAGAAAAAGAGATTTTCTGTTTATATTATGTTTTTTAATTCAGGCAGTTTAACTACTAAAAATGGACATACTTCTAAAAATATTGAAATACAATAAAAAATAAATATCTCATGTTAAATATTAAGTTCTTAAATCCAACAGAATTTGCTTTGTACAGCAAAGAAAATCTATCCTATATAATATATTTATACAGTAAAGCATCTCAAATAGATATGGAAATCAAGTCACCAGTAACAGGAGTAGACTTGTGCATGATCGAAAAATTTGTTTCGGTTCGGATCGATTCAGATTTTTTCAAATTTCAGTTCGGATCGATTCGAATTCGGAAAAATTTGAATGAATTTATTTCGGATTCATTTTGGATTCATTCGTATTAGAATAAATTCGGCTGGATTGGGTTCGGTTCGGAAATTTGGAATTTCGGTATGTGTTAGGTGGGATATGCTGTGTATTAGACTAGTATTATGTACTGTATATTAGGTGTAACTCATAGCAGAGTGATATAACCTAATATACTGTACAATACTAGTGTAATCCATTGCCATCCGAATCTACCGAATAAATCCGAACTAATTCGGATTTATTCGTAGATTCGGCACTATTTTAATTCAGAAATTCGAATCGATCCGAATCTCCGAATTTACCGAATTCGGCCGAATTTCCGAATCGATCCGAAATGAATCGCACATATCTAAACAGGAGTATCCCTCCCTAATTGCTGTCCGGTAAAGAGGGCTAACAACAGTTCATGGTTATATAGGCAAGTGTTTGCCAATGGTCATGCAATGCAGTAAAAGTTGGAATCCAAGAAGCAGAAACAGGCAAAAGTCTTCAACTATCAGACAGAAAGATACATAATCTGAATCCAAGCCAAGTTAATATAGAAATAACCCAGCAGAGAGACAAACAAAGCACACACAGACAATACTGTCAATACATGAGCAAGGACTGCAGGAAAGGACTGGGTTTATATAGGCTAGAGGTAATTGCTAATGTCCCACAGCTGCAGTAAGTGGAGCCAGAGAGCTACAAAAAACAAGACACAAGTGTAGCAATAATGAACTAGTAACTGACAACTCAGAGTGGTGTGCCTGTAGAGCAACAGCCCAGTAACATGGAGATCCCAGTTCAACTCCAGGCCATAACAATAACACTTCTATAATTTATTATGATACCTACTAATTTATATTTATTTAAAGAAATTAGGATCTATGAACTCTGTCAACTACAGCAAAACAAAATGCTAGATGATTGTTATTGCTGAGTTTAATGTAGTGGGATTATGATTGATGGGATATTTAAAATATATAAAATGAGAGGTCTTATGACATATTTCTTTTGCTAAAGGGAGATAAATGTTTTTTGTTCAAGGTCGCTTAAACTCATGCCTGTTTAAAAAATGCAGAGAGTTAAGGGCTCTGCTATAACCTTGCAGTTTTCCGTGAAACACTTCCTGGGTTATTGATATTTTAGTTGATACTTTTTTATGTAAACAAATAGCACACCAAGAGGTGAAAATTGAACCAGAGAAGTGGAAAGAACAAAGTTATTGGATTAGAGGACATTATTTTTCAGCATCAGAATGTACCTTCAACATGTATTCTTTGTTTGAAAATACAAAGAAGACACTATTGTGTAACACAGATAATACTCCCTTGAAGCGTAAAGAGGAACTTGCAATGTAACATGGATACAATTGTACATCAATAAATAAACAAATTTATTAATTTTAAGAATCCTAAAGTGGTCCCATATCGGGAGGTCAGGTACGGATATTATAGTGGTTTATAACCCCTGTCCAGGGTTAAAAATAGAGGAGTTTCAACATTCATATTTTACCTTTGTAATATATATTTTCTGTATGATATTTTGTATAATATTTTATTTGCTTACAGGTTTCAGGGCCTCATCTTTAATCACACATATTTATGCTGCACTGTAATTCAAACATCTTCACTATATTTTTGCCTCCGCCGGCGGGGGTTCAAGGAGGGCAAAGCTGCCGATCCTCTTTGCTCACATTAAACCCCTCAGGCGGAGGTAAAAAGTTAGTGAAGAGGTGGGAATTACAGTGCAGTGTATATATGTGTGATTAACAACGTATATATGTGTGATTAGCAATGCATACAATGGAAGCAGCATATTAGTTACCTTGTCGAGATATGATACCTGCATCTGCACATGCGGCTCATTACATAATAGCATTCCACACATTTCTTTCAAACATATGTGGAAGGTGATTACGTAATTGTAAGCATGTGCATGTCGAGGTAGCAAATCTCAACAAGGTAGCTATATTCTACATAACACCGCCAGTGGTGTTACTCCCTTCTTAAACTTCTGTAAGGAAGTGCCTCCAGTGCTCTCTATTTATGTAGGCAAGATCACAGTTACCAATCACAACTATTCTGGATATTCAATAAATGGCTAGATTAAAAGTGTAGAGCAATTTATAACTTTCCGCTCATGCGATAATTCTGCTAGAAGTAATTTTTTTCGTGCCTCGGAAACGATTGTATTACAAGTTGAAATAAAAAATGAGCACTAAACCGATGAGCACAAAAAGCCAAACTTTGAATATTGCGACCGTATTAACATATTCCCCTATAGACTTCAATGGAGCTTGAAAATCTAAAAAAAATGAATACCCTTACTAGCGTACAAACCCGATTCCAATGTTGTTTACATAGCAGAATATGTTCTATTTATTCTTAAATAAATATTTCTACATATATTTAATGGCTTTTTGGTAAAATATATCTATATATACATCATTATATGTAGGTATAGATATATACAGATATATAAATAGAAATATCTATATAAAAATGCTTAAAACATATTATTCAGGGGCGTGACCAAGCCACAGCCATGATAAGACGCATAATTGTGCAGCTCCAAACTTAGCTTGAAATAACTGCTGATTTCTACATCTATATCCCAAGCTTTCTGCATAATAACCATCCCTTCTACACAAAGAGTCACTCCTGATTCTGGACATACTAGCATTAATAGGATCAACTTTAGCAGAAGAGCTAATCTAACACATGCAAAACGGAGTGCTGTGGCCCACCTCATCGTACCATCTACCCCCCCTCCCCCAGCGTGAGGGCAACCCGGGATAGCGGTATCCACTTATAGCTACTTTTATATGATATAGCGTTATCTGGATCCTAACCACCCATGGAGGAGGACCTTGCCTGACAGATATGGGCGCTTCTGGATAATCTAGATCATAGAATGTGCAGTAACTTTGAAGACCTCTCAGACATCATTAGAGCGGCTAGAGATCGGGAATAAAAAGACGTAGCCAAGATGGCGGAAAACAAGAGGGATGATTTGCCACACGACATGACAAGCGGTGAAGGGAGCAGTACCTCTCCAAAGCTGGACCTTCAAACTGTGACAAAAGAGCCACCGAAGCACCGGGGAACCACTCCTCATTCTGGAAAGCTTATACTCCCTGCGACCCCACTTCGCTCCAATGCATCCGCCAGGCCTATTAGTCTTCAGCCGGAGTTCTCTATAGCTGTGACCCGGGTTGGTGCGGCTGGCCACCGAGTACATAGTGAGGCCCCGGCTGGAGAATGGAGACCCATCGAGCGAGTTTCTGGTACAAAAGGGGTGCAAAGTGACATTCAGAGCTGCACACATGCAGCGTATGCCCCGATACCTGCACTCCACAATATATATGCCCTGCTAAGGCCCCCTCAGCCCTACAGCCAATGGCTCCTACTGATCATATGGCCTACTCACAGTATAACAGACTCCCTACTCTGCCGCCTTCCCAGACTTACCAAACTCCCGAAAAGAGGCTGTGGATGATAAAATTACTGTCTCTGGCAAATTAACTACAGAGCATCTCATCACTTACCCTCTAAGAACTTGTGATGTCAGTTTCAATATTACCCTATTACACTCTTATATTTCACTGGAAGGCAGACTTTATACCCTTCTACCATTGTACAGACTTGCCCTAAATATGTGATACTATCCAATTAAGTTAGCTTTGGGGTTCCCTCCTTTCTTTAGGTTTTGTTCCTGCTGCATTGTTGCCATTTCCAATGTCTAAATGCTTACATATAAGACCTGTATTCTATTTCTACCTACCTCAATAAGTTTGTTCAAATTCTCCTCTGGATACAAAGATAACTACCTATAGGCACCCAATAAGAACCTATTTAGCCATATGTAGACTAAGCATGTACAACTTACCCGTCCTTACAACTAACTGACTCCTAATTCCACTGTCTAAACCTCCTATGCTATTTCAGTCCTAGATACTAAGAGGGAATTCCACAGATTGCAAGTACTAATTGTTATTTGATTTATATCTCAAGAGATAATCTGACCCATGCTATGACACATATTTTCTGCCCTACAGTACCTAAGTCCCACTAAGTTATCTCCCCTGAGATAAACATATGCACCCACTCCTCCTTCCAGGCTGCCTATTCAAGATACTCCCCTTAATTACACTAAGGTATACATTATACCCTCCACCTCCAATCATAAACTACCTCTAGATGTACAGTAACCCGTTGCTCATCATAAATTACCTATAAAATACCCCCTAATAGAATCAGATGCCATGTATTCCCTAGTCCAAAACCCAAAATGTGGGGAGTAGGAGAACTCTCCACATAAAAGTATACACTAATAGCACTCCAGAGTCCTAAAGAGAAAATTGATCATCTAAGAGGAATAATATTGTGATAGTATATATGACAATTGGGTCAGATAGTGAAATGGATTAAAATTTAGCTTCTATTAAAAAAAATTAAAATTAAAACAACACACAAACAACATGCAAGTTAAAACTACGTAAGGGGGGGGCAAGTCAGCGTGATAAGTAAAGATAGATACTACTAATATAGCATCAAAATAGTTCACCAGAAGAATACCCAATATCTATATGTAATGGGAAACAAGTTTGCTAGCGTCATTAGCTAGCAATCATACGTAGAGATATCCCATAATAATATATTGTAGGTAATATGCATAAATAATAACTGCTGCTCTTATGATGATGTGCCAACTCTGGAAGAGGCTCGACAGTAACTAATAAGAAATGGACCAAAATATCTAAACTCCAATGTGTTGAACAC
The DNA here is from genome assembly GCF_027579735.1 of Bombina bombina. Lineage (NCBI taxonomy): Eukaryota > Metazoa > Chordata > Amphibia > Anura > Bombinatoridae > Bombina > Bombina bombina. Next base: position 600,406,980 of record NC_069502.1, read on the forward strand.
ACTAATGTAGATAACTGAAGGGTTGATTCACCATACTATGCACTCCGGAATCTGAACGGGGCTAGCAACATAAATAGATATTCTAGTAGTCAGCTTATAACCCTGAAATGCCTATTGTGAATAAATCTATACACACTACAAAGTGGTTGAATGATAGTTATCAATTAGTGTGTATTGTGACCAAATATACTAGGTCTAAGGCACATAAAGGGTTAATGGAGGTATCAGTATATACCAACTTGTTACATGTTTATTACACTATAGATTTACTATTAGGAGAGGAAATACTTCCAATTGGATACTTGTAGGTTTAGTCAGTTTAGTAATAATCTCCTAGAGGTGTAATATAACACTGCAACTGACAGCAAACCAAGAAGCCATATGTTATAATAATGTTATAAGTGTCTGTTTAGAATACGGACTCCATAGAGTACACCCAATAGTGGTTGAAGTTAGATATTACTATCAAAGACGTAGTTAGTACGTTGAGCTAATACATTAATATACAAGTGTGCTCCAAAGTAGTTGTGCAATGGTTAATCATAATGTGAGAATTGTGGCCAAATGTAATAGATTTATGGCGCTAGAAAGGTTAATAAAAGGTTTATAATATATATACCGACTGACAGTGTGCTTTATACACTTAGATGATACAAAATAATTGGTTATATCTCTTTCATATTGTTCTTATAATGTGATGCTTACATATGTACCAACTGACAGTGTACTTTGTACACTTGAATGATACAAAATAACTGGTTGTATCTATCACGTATTATTCTGTTAATGTCAGGCTTGCATACCAAAATTGTTGATAATAGTAATAAGGCAAGAAGCCAAATATTTAATTATAATCATATATGTATAGATATAGGTTTGGCAACATAAACACACTATATTCCCAAATACTAACGTTCTATATGAAGCTTATGATTTTCGTTAAGCTTTAACAACAAGTATATCATGATTTTAGTAGACAGTGTGATAGCCACAACAAATAATAGGCAGGTTTAATGTTTGTCACGGAGTTCAACTTAAGCAACAAGTAAATCCTAATTTGAGTACACAATGTGATAGCCACAAAATCATAACCTGCTGTGTAAAATTGGCAGGTTTAATGTTTGTAACGGAGGCCAAAGGTGTTTATAAACCTTGTATTGAGCCAACCTGGGTTAGGAATAGGTTAAAGGGTTGACAAGTAAAAGCTGCAGCAATAACCGGAATAGTTAAAATCGTGTGAATGGTTAGCGTCTCAAAAGGACTTTGCTTAATTCATGGCAGCTAAACTGGCTTTGCTGTAAAGTGTTTATCGAGTCAACTCTCAAACCAACATCCAGCTACAATTCTTAAAGTGAAAGATACACGTACTATGGAGTGAACTACTATGTCATTAACATAATGAGACACGCTGATCGTGCCCCCCTAAACAATTCCTAAAACACAGGAGTTCACTGGACTCCTCACCAATTCCCTGACATGTTTTGCCGCTTGTCGGCTTTTTCGAAATGTGCGCGCGTGGGGCGCGATGAGTATTTCTAAAGTGTGTCCCCCAAAGTCCCTCCTTCTAAATGATGTAACTGAAAAGAACAGTTACCGTATAACATCATAAGCTGGATCCTGAATAAACAAGATCCTTGACTGAATAAATATCAAGTATGACTGAAGGTAGTTATTAAGATTATCAGATGTGTATGGTCTCTGTGTTGTAAACACATATGTATTAGTCAATATCTATAAATACAGTAATGTAAAGCAGAATAATGTATGATGAAATCTGTTATAAATTGAAAATTGTACTGTGACAATTATAAAGTAGAAACCATATATAAGATTTATATAAAATATAAAATTAGTTGTGATAGACCATTAAAATTAATTCACAAAGACATTATGTGAAAGGCACATTACAGTGTATATCAATGTGTGACACTAATAATAACATAAAGATAAAAATGTATTAATTTGTTAAATAAATATTAATTAATATATAAGTTAAAGGGACAGTCTACACCAGAATTTTTATTGTTTTAAAAGATAGATAATCCCTTTATTGCCCATTCCCCAGTTTTGCATAACCAACACAGTTATATTAATACAGTTTTTACCTCTGTGATTACCTTGTATCTAAGCCTCTGCAGACTGCCCCCTTATTTCAGTTCTTTTGACAGACTTGCAGTTTAACCAATCAGTGCCTGCTCCCAGATTACTTCACGTGCACGAGCACAGTGTTATCTATATGAAATATGTGAACTAACACCCTCTTGTGGTGAAAAACTGTTAAAATGCATTCTGAAAGAGGTGGTCTTCAAGGTCTAAGAAATTAGCATATGAACCTCCCAGGTTAAGCTTTCAACTAAGAATACCAAGAGAACAAAGCAAAATTGGTGATAAAAGTAAATTGGAAAATTGTTTAAAATTACATGCTCTATCTGAATCATAAAAGTTTATTTTGGCCTAGACTGTCCCTTTAACTAAATATTAAAATTCATACTAATATGATTATATAAATTATAACTTTAATGAATGTGCAACAAACAAAACTGATTGTCATAAATAAAACACCGACAAGGGAATTGTGAATTGTGACAATGAACACAATGATTTCAAAGACTGGTTTCTACAATATTTTTGATAAGAGCCATTTAGTACAAAAAAATATATTATTTGATTCATAAAAATGTGAGGTATCTAATATCAGAAAAGAAAAAGGGAAGAAGGGAATTGGGACACATTTAAGAAATTAATTTTATAGGAATGCTACAAAGTTATTATTTTCATTAAGTCTGAATGGTTGAATTGAATTCAACAAATAGATCCATCTACTTTCAGCTCTCAGAAGAGCTTCTTCCATGTTACTACCACTAATTCCCAACTCCACTTTCTGTATACCCCAGCATTGGAGATCAGATTGTTTAGATTTGTGGGTTTGTAGGAAGTGTCTGGCAACTGAGGTAATGGTTTTTCCAGCTTGGTTATCTGTCACTGCATTTTTAATATTCCTGAGATGTTCTTGTAATTTCACTCTGATTTTTCTGGTTGTCATACCTACATAGAATTTTTGGCAATTGCATTGGAGTACATAGATAACTCCTTCAGTTGTGCAATCTACATGGGCCTTGATTTCATGTATTTTCCCAAACCGATCCTCTATGCAATTGGTTTTTCTCAGGAAGCTGCATGTGCTGCAAGTGCCACATTTAAAGGAGCCATGTTTGAGCTGTGTTCGAGTTCTAATGCCTTTTAAATGACTGGGGCTAATCATATCCTTTAAGTTAGGTGCCCTTCGATACCCCACTTGAATTCTTTCTCCCACAATATTGGCTAGGGAATGGTCAGATTGAGGAATATGCTAATATTCTTGTAGAATTTTAATCACTTCAGCTGTTTTCGTATTGTATGTAGTGATAAACCTAACTGTTTCTTGTTGGGTGTTATCTTTATATTTAGGTTTCAATAACTGGTGTCTGGATGGGATTTTAGCTCTATATTCAGCTCTTTTTATGGATCTCCTACTATAACCTCTTTGTAATAGTCTGTTTTTGCAGTTCTTTTGCTTTTGTTTCGAATTTCTCAATGGTTGAACAATTTCTTTTCATTCTCAAGAATTCTCCGATTGGGAGTGATTTGACTGTGTTCAGAGCATGGGCACTGGTACTATGCAGTATACTGTTTGTGGCTGTTGTTTTCCTGAATACATCTGTACTCAGGGTGCCATCTTCATTTTTAGTAATGGCTAAATCTAAAAATGATATTGTGGTCTTACTTGCTTCATGTGTTAATTTGATGTTTAGATCGTTCTCATTGAGTTTTAGAAGAAATCTGTCAAGTTCATCTTTGGTGCCTTCCCATAGGAAGAGCACGTCACCTATGTAACATAACCATAGAGGTATTTGATCAGTATATTTATCATTAGTGTCAGAGAATACAGCATGTTGTTCCCACCAACCTAAAAATAGGTTGGCATAAGTTGGGGCACAAGCGGTGCCCATGGCAGTCCCCCTTATCTGGAGGTAGAAGGCATGATCAAAGGTAAAGAAATTATGATTTAGAACGAAACTCAAAAGGTTCAGAATGAATTCATTATGTTCTATTTCCTCTTCTGATCCCATTTGTAAGAAGCTTTTTATTGCTTTGAGTCACAATTGATGATGTATGCTGGTGTACAAAGACTCGACATTGGTTGTTACTAGCCAGGTATCTTTGCCAACATGGATGTTATCTAGTGGCTTAAGGATATCTGTAGTGTCCTTAACAAATGATGGCAATTGAGATAGATATTGCCTCAATCTGTAATCCACAAATTGGCTGGCTTTTTCAGTCAAACAGTTGATACCAGAGACTATTGGGCGACCTGGTGGGTGATGCAAATCTTTGTGAATTTTGGGTATCAAATAAAATGTGGATACTGTTGGATTGGTCACCTTCAATAATTTAATTTCCTTGGGAGTTAAAAGTCCATTATTCTTAGCTGTTACAATAATATATGCATACTCTTGCAGATATTCATGTGATGGGTTATAGCTCAGTTTTTTGTAACATTTGTTATCTCTTAGTTGTTTTAGAGCTTCTTGTATATAATTATCAATTGGCCAAATGACCACATTTCTACCTTTGTCTGAGTTGCGTATAATGACGTCATCCCATTTTTTCATATCTTGAAGTGCTTGGGATTCAGATTTAGATAGATTATGAGTAGTCCAATTCTCTTTAAGGTTTGTGATTTTATTACAGACCACATTATTAAAGACTTCCAATTGTGGGCAGTTGTTAGTTTTAGGCATAAACTGCGATTTATTTTTTATATTGTCTCGCCAATTTGGTTCTTTAATCGGCTCATTTTCATTAAGTATTTCCTCCAGAGTTTCAAGGGAAATTCTCTCATCTTCTGACAGATTTGATATGTCAACATCACTATTCGTTTGATTTTGAGTATTTGAATGCATTTTTTTTCAATGCTATCTTTCTCATGAATAGTTGAACATCTTTTATAATCTCAAATTTGTCGCCTTTAGATGTTGGGTAAAATGACAAGCCTTTGTAAAGTACATTAATGTGGTCTGATGTTAGAATCTTATGAGATAGATTGATTATTCTCATCCTTAGCTCTGAGAATGTTTGCCTCCTACCCCTTCTTGTATGTTTACTTCTGAAGAGGTACTTTGATCTAAAAAATCCTTTCTCTTTCTATGAGTCAATGTATTGTTACTGTACTGACTTCTACAGAGGTTGATGGTTCTGAATCAGATTCTGAGATGTCTTGTTCTTCCCCCTCAGTGTCAAAAATATCACTTTGTACAATGTTGACTATAGAAGGTTTGTCTTTATTAAAGTTACCTCTTTTCTTCCATTTGTAAACTCTCTTATTGGCATAATCAGTTTTATCACTACTTAATTTACCCTGTTTGGTTGCTTTAATCTCTTGTTCATATTTATCTAGTTCTTTTTGAAATGTGTTGTATGTTGCTTCAAAATCTTTGAATGTTTCAAAGTCTTTGAGTTTAGTATTGAGTTCTTTAATTTGAACTTCATAGAGATCATATTCTGCTTTGTCGTGCTTGATTAAGATTTTCAATAGTTTGTGAGAGCAATCTGATAGTGCCTCTTCCCATTCTGTGACTAGCCCTGGGTCTCGGAACTCAAAAGCTGGGAATAATTGAATTCTCAATCCTCTCGGTATGAGTTTCAATTCGATATATTTTTTACAAAAATGATGATTCCACCATAATTTATCTTGTTTATGCATCATCTTATGAATTTCTTTGAGGGATTGATTCTTCATATCTTCATTTTTATTAGAGCTAATAGATGGATTTTGAAAAACTTTGTCTAAATCTGCTTGTCTTTTTTGATGTCTTGAATTTCTATCTTGTTCCCATTTGGTTGTCATATTAGCAAGTAATGATAGAAATATCCTCTGTGGAGATATTTATTTAAATTTCTTTGTGTGCTCTATTTTTAAGAACACCTGATAAACAAGTGTAAGCATAAATTGGAAAACAAAAATGAACCAATGGCACTACAAAATAAGTGAATGAGGACTACTGCCTAATATATGGATACTCCAGTAGTGTCACTGTGAGTTCCAAGGTAGGTGCTGTGTATAATAATTGCTAATACAAAACCCAAAATGTGGGGAGTAGGAGAACTCTCCACATAAAAGTATACACTAATAGCACTCCAGAGTCCTAAAGAGAAAATTGATCATCTAAGAAGAATATGAAAAATATCACAGAGGCATAATATTGTGATAGTATATATGACAATTGGGTCATATAGTGAAATGGATTAAAATTTAGCTTTTATTAGAAAAAAATAAAATTAAAACAACACACAAACAACATGCAAGTTAAAACTATGTAAGGGGGGGGCAAGTCAGTGTGATAAATAAAGATAGATACTACTAATATAGCATCAAAATAGTTCACCAGAAGAATACCCAATATCTATATGTAATGGGAAACAAGTTTGCTAGCGTCATTAGCTAGCAATCATACTTAGAGATATCCCATAATAATATATTGTAGGTAATATGCATAAATAATAACTGCTGCTCTTATGATGATGTGCCAACTCTGGAAGAGGCTCGACAGTAACTAATAAGAAACGGACCAAAATATCTAATGTGTTGAACACACTAATGTAGATAACTGAAGGGTTGATTCACCATACTATGCACTCCGGAATCTGAACGGTGCTAGCAACACAAATAGATATTCTAGTAGTCAGCTTATAACCCTGAAATGCCTATTGTGACTGTCAGTTGCAGTGTTATATTACACCTCTAGGAGATTATTACTAAACTGGCTAAACCTACAAGTATCCAATTGGAAGTATTTCCTCTCCTAGTAGTAAATCTATAGTGTAATAAATGCATAACAAGTTGGTATATACTGATATTCTTCTGGTGAACTATTTTGATGCTATATTAGTAGTATCTATCTTTACTTATCACGCTGACTTCCCCCCCCCCCCTTATGTAGTTTTAACTTGCATGTTGTTTGTGTGTTGTTTTAATTTTATTTTTTTCTAATAAAAGCTAAATTTTAATCCATTTCACTATCTGACCCTATTGTCAAATATACTATCACAATATTATTCCTCTGTGATATTTTTCATATTCTTAGATGATCAATTTTCTCTTTAGGACTCTGGAGTGCTATTAGTGTATAATTTTATGTGGAGAGTTCTCCTACTCCCCACATTTTGGGTTTTGGATTATCAATTATTATACACAGCACCTACCTTGGAAATCACAGTGACACTACTGGAGTATCCATATATTAGGCAATAGTCCTCATTCACTTATTTTGTAGTGCCATTGGTTCATTTTTGTTTCCCAATGTATTCCCTAGTGTTCGCCCCTTGATATGACAGGTTATTTTCACTGCCCTTCATCATTTGCAGCTATAACATATCCCCTACTACTACCTTTCAGATCACGTAGGTCCTCCTCTTAATACTAACACTGAAACACCCATCCAGAATTTAGGAAGCTACTGTTTTTTAATTTTATATTCAAAATATACCCATTAATTTGCCAGCCCTTCTTGTATTGTTAATTTTAGTTGCCAGTTGCTAATTCTTTACCCAACTAGCTCCCTCGAGCGGCTCCTAACCGCTGCCATGTTTCTATATAACTAATTTTTGACAATATCAGTTACGCCTTTAGGTTACATAAAGGAAAAAAAAAAGAGGTCTTATTGCTATTTGTCTTAGTTTATTTTATTTTTTTTACAGTATGTACTAGGGAGGCTACAGCTACAGCTTCTCTCATAATATTGTATGCAGTTAGTCGCAACATCACTGTTTTTACATTTATTGTTCAAGATGTGGTCGTGTGCTCATTGCTAATTGCCACTCTCACTACCCAGAAATATATATATATTATTCTTTAACATGGAATGTCCCCCTTGGAATGTTCCTGTATGATGGCAGAGAAGTGACATCTTTTGCTGCAATACATATATTTTACTATGTGTTTACTCACTTTATGTATGCTTATTAACCTTATGTCTGAAATGTACTGAAGACAATTCTCCTTACTTGTTGTCAATGTTATAAACCCCAATAACAAATTTAACTTTAAAAAAAAACATATTATTCACCTATGTGAAGAACATTGAAATGTTAAATATTTACAGAAAATACACAGTTAAATGCTTTGTTAAATATAAATATTGCTAAATATGGTTTTACATTTTTTCAGGGCTATACAAATGTATTTATGTGTTTATATGTGTATATTTGTCATTTCTCTTCATTTGGGAGTACGGCTTCACAGCCAACTAAAGATAAATTTCGTCCAGAAGAAGGCTCATAAAGGAGCCGAAACGTCGACATTATAAAAGTATTGGAATAAATAAACTTATAGTTTGACTACAAATCCTGAGAGTGCCCTTCTTGATACACAACTACTTCTGTATATATATATATATATATATATATATATATATATATATATATATAGACATGTGTATGTTTGTACTGTATGTATCTCTATGTTAAAGCCCTTTGCAGTCCTTTTTTTCTAACACCTGAGACATATCTTTGGGTCCTTATAGCTTTTTATTGCAATTTTTTAAAAGTTTATATCAGACAGTGCTTTAAAGGGATACTGTACCCATTCTTACGTGATTCAGATTGAAATTTTAAGCAACTTTCTAATTTACTCCTATTATCAAATTGTCTTCATTCTCTTGGTATCTTTATTTGAAATGCAAGAATGTAAGTTTAGATGCCGGCCCATTTTTGTGAACAACCTGTGTTGTCCTTGCTGATTGGTGGATAAATTCATCCACCAATAAAAAAGTGCTATCCAGAGTACTGAAACAAAAAAAAAAAGCTTAGATGCCTTCTTTTTCAAATAATGATAGCAAGAGAACGAAGAAAAAATGATAATAGGAGTAAATTAGAAAGTTGCTTAAAATTGCATGCTCTATCTGAACTGCAAAAGAAAAAAATTGGGTTCAGTGTCCCTTTAACTTCAATTGTGCTCGAGTGAACGCCCTTACTTTTAACTTGTAAAACAAAGAGCCACGATAAACCCCTTTTCACTTGCACTCAACAGTTAGCGCACAACTCGTAATCTTCAACCTAAATGTCTATATAAATCAGCAAAGTCTAACTAGAAGAGTTGTGGAATTAGTCTCATTACTCAAGTCTAGCATACATGTTCAGGTATCTTGGCTTAAAATTTTTATTAACTTGCTGCACCTCTGTTACTATGTATCCTGTCCGAGCTTTCTGATACATCTGATTCTGTCTTTGCCTATAACTTTTTCTGTAATTTAACAGTTGGTCTTACCTAGTTTCAACCAGTTGGTCTTACCTAGTTTCAACCTAAACCGCCGCTCCCGGACACCGCTGCCACCTACATTATACCTATTAACCCCTATCCTGCCCCCCCTACACCGTCGCCACCTATAATAAATTTATTAACCCCTATCCTGCCCCCCACTACACCTCCGCCACTGTAATAAATGTATTAACCCCTAAACCTAAGTCTAACACTAACCCTAACACCCCCTAACTTAAATATTAATTAAATAAATCAAAATAATATTTCTATTATGAACTAAATTAATCCTATTTAAAACTAAATACTTACCTTTAAAATAAACCCTTATATAGCTACAATATAAATAATAATTATATTGTAGCTATCTTAGGATTTATTTTTATTTTACAGGTAACTAAATGTTTGTAACCTATTTTTTTTATTTTTTGTAACTTAACTTTTTTTATTTTTTGTACTTTAGTTAGTTTATGTAATTGTAATTAATTGTAGTTATTTGTAGGTAATTTATTTAATTTATTTAATGATAGTGTAGTGTTAGGTTTAATTGTAACTTAGGTTAGGATTTATTTTACAGGTAATTTTGTATTTCTTTTAGCTAGGTAGTTATTAAATAATTAATAACTATTTAATAACTATTCTAACTAGCTAAAATAAATACAAAGTTACCTGTAAAATAAATATAATTCCTAAAATAGCTACAATGTAATTATTAATTACATTGTAGCTATCTTAGGGTTTATTTTACAGGTAAGTATTTAGTTTTAAATAGGAATAATTTATTAAAGTATAGTGTAGTGTTAGGTGTAATTGTAACTTAGGTTAGTTTTTATTTTACAGGTAAATTTCTCTTTATTTTAGCTAGGTAAGCTATTAAATAGTTAACAACTATTTAATAGCTATTGTACCTAGTTAAAATAAAATGAAAGATGCCTGTAAAATAAAAATAAATCCTAAGATAACTACAATACAATTATTATTTATATTGTATCTATCTTAGGGTTTATTTTACAGGTAAGTATTTAGTTTTAAATAGGATTAATTTAGTTCATAATAGAAATATTATTTAGATTTATTTAATTAATATTTAAGTTAGGGGGGTGTTAGGGTTAGTGTTAGACTTAGGTTTAGGGGTTAATAATTTTATTACAGTGGCAGCCGTGTAGTGGGGGGCAGGATAGGGGTTAATAAATGTATTATAGGTGGCGACGGTGTAGGGGGGACAGATTAGTGGTGTTTAGACTCGGAATACATGTTAGGGTGTTAGGTGTAGACAGCTCCCATAGAAATCAATGGGATGTCTGGCAGCAGCGAACTTGTACTTTCGCTATGGTCATACTCCCATTGATTCCTATGGCATCCGCCGCCTCCAGGGTGGCGGATTGAAAACCAGGTACGCTGGGCCGGAAAAGTGCCGAGCGTACCTGCTAGTTTTTTGATAACTAGCAAAAGTAGTCAGATTGTGCCGTACTTGTGTGCGGAACATCTGGAGTGACGTAAGAATCGATCTGTGTTGGACTGAGTCTGGCAGATCGAAGTTTACGTCACAAAATTCTACTTTTGCCGGTCTCTAGCCTTTGATAACTAAGGCGAATCAGCCTCGCCACAAATACGCTGCGGAATTCCAGCGTATTTGAGGTTGACGGCTTGATAACTAGGCCCCTTGGCATCCAATATTGCAGTTTTCCTACTCCAGTATTCTTTTGGTCTGCACTAACACCTTGCCCTGCTTACATACTATATTTGTTCCAGTTCTGCTGCTATTTTTGGTGTTGCAGTAATTAAGAATGTATTGTTCCTTATTGTCTGCCAGTTCCCACACTGATGTAGCTTTCTACCTTATTTTCTGTCTCTGCCGCAAGATCCAAGGTTACTATAGTTAGAGTGCTAATTCTTGCTCACTTTCTGGCATTTTTTGTGAAAGTTTTTTATACCAGACACTGACCGGTCATTTTACTAGAGCTCCTGCTCTCTGCTCTTGTCATGTTCCTTCCTGGCAGAACTTTGAGCTTGCCAGTAGTTGTAGTCTGAGCTCATTGATGGTTGCTGCAACCCCGTTCTTATTTGCTTTGTGTATTAACATATTTAAATTTTACCCAAGTCATGGTATTGCCCTCCCAAAACTGTGGAAATCAAATATCCTGTTTAAATTAATGAATGAATGAATGAATTTTTTTTTTTATCAAAATATTATTTAATATTATTCTTCTGTCCCTAGTACATATTGAGAAGTATTTTGTTTCTAGTATTAAAGATAAGAAAGGTTATTACACTAGTCCTTAACTAAACAGTTGTCTAAAATCAACCTATTAATTCCAGATATTCCTTTTAAGCCCTGAAAGAGAAAGAAAATATATATTAATAGCAGACCGGGAGTAACCCATGAATAATTAATAGCATAATAAGTTTTGAAAAACTTTACCTTATGATGTCAGTGTTATTCTCTATAACAGAAGCCAGGAGACTGGCCACTGTTGTGGTATTCACCAGATTTCCACTTCAACTGGGAGAAAAATGGTTCAATCTTCACCTACTCTTTGTGATATAGGTGTTAAATCTATGGCATTGGTGTTGCCTCCCGTTTACTAATATATAATACTGAAGGGGAAAAACAATAAATTCAGTCTGAGCTGACAGGGTTAGCACCAACCATTATGCTGGTATTAAGTGCATTGTTTTGCAGTTATTATCTGTTAAAGCCAATTAGGGAGAGATATGTAGCAGGATTAGCCTTGATAAGTCTACAGTGTACTTTTTCATTTCTGGGTCTAAGAAAAGCCACAATATTCAGTGCTAAATTACATAAAAAGGGGGCTAAATAAACAATGAAAGTATACTCCAAACCCGTTTTACTATGCATAACTAAACCTTTTACATTAAAATATCCCAATATTTACTGTTCTTGTAATCTATTTAATTATAAACCACCTTCTCCCAGAAAATGATTTTTTTTCATTAGCCAAGTATGTAAGACAGACATGGTCAGTGATTTCCAGCAAGAGCTTTACAAACAGCTGTTCATGTTATGACAAACAGTCTACCATTCATACAACCAACCAGACAATTGTATTTACAACCAGTTTCTTTTTAATACATTTATAAAAACTCTAGGTTATCAGTTTTACAGAAAATCATTGTATACCATTAAGGACTAGATTATGGAGCTGTGTTTAAATTACAGTGGATTCTAATTTATGCTCCCCATATTTCTATGGGTAGCGTTGAGTGTCAATGTGTGCCCGTATTATCAAAGGCAATCACATTTTACACTCAAACTTTTTACGTGAACTCAAAGCTCACAAAAAGAGTTTTTGGCTGAAAAATAAGTTGCACTAAGCACCCCTAAACAACCACATACCCACCATAAATTACCCCACTACACTATTAACCCCTTTTTCATCACAAAAGAGCTTAATCGCTGATGCCCTTTTAAGGGCATCTTTTTTTATGATAGGGTTTTTTTATTTATTTCTTTTGGGGGGAGGGTTGGGGGTTACTTTGGTTTTAGGATAGGGTTTTTTATGCCAAAGAGCCAATCGCTTCAACTAGAGCACTGTTCGACAAATGCCCTTTTCAGGACAATTTGTAGAGTAGGTTTTAGTGTAAGTTTAGTTTTTTTTAGGGGTGGTATTTTTTTTAAGGGGACTTTTGTTTTTTGACAGGCGGTTAATAGGTTAGGGGTTATTTTGCGATGGGGTTAAAGGGACACTATACCCAAACATTTTATTTCATGATTAAGGTAGAGAATACAATTTTAAACAACATTCCAATTTACTTCTATTACCTAATTTGCTTCATTCTTTAGATATACTTTAATGAAGAAATAGCAATGCACATGGTGAACCAATCACAGGAGGCATCTATGTGCAGCTACCAATCAACATCTACTAAGCATATCTAGATATGCTTTTCAGCAATGAATATCAAGAGAATGAAGCAAACTAGATAATAGAAGTAAATTAGAAAGTTGTTTATAATTGTATGCTCTTTCTAAATCGTGAAAGAAAATATTTGTCCCTTTAAGGCAGTTAGTGGGTTAATAGGTTGGGGGTATTTTGCAATAGGAGGGTTTGTGGTGGTTAAGGAGTTAATATGTTAGGGGGTATTTTGCAATGAGGGTATTGGCATTTTAGCGGTTACTAGTGTAGGGAGGGTATAGCAGTGGGCTATGTGGCTGTTTAAGGGTTACTAGTGTAGGCTAGATTATAGCGGTGGGCTATGTGGCAGTTTAGGAGTTAATAGTGTAGCAGGGTAATTTGTGGTGGGCTATGTGGTTATTTAGGGGTTAATAGTGTTATTAGAGTAGGGGGCTTATTGTGATGGGGATTAACGAGCCAGTGTAGGTGTTAGGTTTTATTTAACATTGCTGCGTCATTGATTTCAATGGAGTTAATTGATATCGCAAACGCAATATCCTCTGGTTAACTTTTTGTGGGCATTGGGTTTTCGTGTGAGCGCAAAATTTTTACTTTCAACTTTTAATACCACCACTACGTAATGTGAGCAAATAGTTAACCTCTAGCAATGTTAACGCGGGAGCGATAATTACTGCTCCACTTGTAAACTAGCCATCATTTTTTTAAACTTTATAATATCTACAAATTATAAAATCCATAACAACTAATTAATAAGCCCATATCTAAAATACAACTAAATGAAGAACAGTCACAAGATGGAAATATTAAAGCTCTATTTTTTATTTCATATGTACTGTATATGTAGTGTTCTTCAGAGGTATTTAACTACTGTTAAATAGTACTGAAGTCTGTTGAAATGCAGTTTTATTTAAATTGTATGTATAATGCAACAACATTTTCATGAACTCAGACACTTTAATAAGCACCTAAATGTTGCTTTGTGGGGAAAACTGATCACTGTCTTCTTGGTTAAAACACATATTTCATGGAAGTAAAACATTTTGGAAAGAAATTCTTTCCTACACTAGAATGCAGTACATGTATAATTACTGGAAGAATAAACCTTCTTCAAACAAATATGAATGGAAGCAAATTCCATTAATATTTTTATTACTATTATTACAATTAAACATTACTGATTTTGAGTTGGACAGTGGGTTTTTAGTAGAATACTATGTGGAAGAACAGGCTTCGGGTTAAATTAGGTAACCTGCATAGACCACATTGAAGGGTATGATGAGAACTTAAAAGAAAATGTTTGGTGGATGGTTACTGAAAGGGAACATATTTATTAACAAAGCAAAGAGGGTCCAAAATACTACCTTATTTTTTTTAATTTTACATTATTATATCTGGTGTCACAGTATTACAGGGACAGTAAATGTTAAAATGTCCTTTGCATATATTATTAGGCAATATAATGATCATTGAAGTTATATTCAGATTTGCATGTTTAAATTTTTACTACCCATGAAGAAGGGTCCTCTAGTTGCCCCCCATGCCTGCAGATTTTTTTTACTTTAGACTGTTGCAGGGGCACAGCCAACCAGAAGACAACCTGTAGCGCTAGTCACTAACTTTAGTCATCACTCACACAGATGCCTCACATGTGCGGTTTATTCCTTCAAGCCGACAGAAATATTAATGTATTTCTTGAAGGAAGCTACAACTCATGCATTACAAAAATGATAAGATGTTTCTTTTAAGTAAGGAAAGCCGTGATAATAAAGTTCCAATATCTAACATCTGAATCTCTGATAAAAAAAGGTCATGAAATAAACTTGTGTAATTATTCAGCTTTTCAGAACTATACCTAAGTACCTTCTAAGACATTTTCTAAATGTGCAATAAAAATGAGGTTTTGGTGTCATGTATTAAGAGTGATGTTTGATGCCATGTCAGGGAAAACAGATATGATAAACAGGACCTGTACTGTAATTATTTTTGACCCAGTGCACAGATAAAGTAGCTCTTATGGTAAGATGAATTACTTATTATTAGAATTTGTTTGCACAAAGATTTTCTTGTAATAATAATAATTTTATAATCCCTTGCTCATGTGATACATACAAAGCCCTAGAGGTATATTTTCGAAATATGCAGGGTTTGTGGTTTTGTTTACACAATGCTCACTTATTTAATAGTTAAACCTGTTCTAAATTCAGATAGTTCGGATACACATCATACAAGTCTTCTAAAATGTTGAAAATAATGACCTTCACATTAAGCATCAATTTACCATTTCAATACACCAAAATTTAAGATTCAATACTTGCATTTTCCATAAAAAATTAGCTATTGAAATTTAGAAAAAACACACAAGCACTCAGTAGTGGGAAAACAAGTAAAGATTACAATTATGGGTGTTGTTGCCACTTGGGTGACCAATATGGGTCCAGGGTCCTTTGAGGGCCCTTATGTGTGTTGGACATCCCATACTAGGAGGCTATTATGGGTGTGTAGGTCCCCCAATGGTGATTGTGTACTCCGAGAGCTGTGCTTTGCATAAGATGACTGCATTGAAATAGAGGGAGCTGTAGATACCTCAGTTTGGGGTGCAGAGGGGTTCAAGATTAATGCAGTTAGAGTAGGAAGACATTAATGTAGCAAGGAGTTGTAATTAAGATTTTGGCAAAGTGGGATAGTCTGGAGTGTCTTGGGTGTGCAGGTTTAATGCTATTAGCATAAGACATATTAACGCTGTGGGAAGTAGTTACATTAAATGGTTCAGTGTGGGGAATGAGGATCCCTAATATATATAGATAAGACGTGTATCTAGGCTATATAAAGTGTATCTAGGATATATCTATGAGGAAGCGCATGTACGCATGCGCAAAATGCATCAGATAGAAGGAGCTGTACCTTTTGTCCTTTGCCTGCATGAATAAAAATTGAATGCACTGGCACTTTGGCTCCGATTTCTCCTTTCTTTTTCTAAGTATATAAAGTAAAGTGTGGGTTATTTAAATTCAGTTAATCGGCACTCAGTTTAGTCCAGTCCTTTGGCTGGTGGTAGGTCTTTACATCAGGTAATGATTATGGTTGCCATTTGATTATCAAAGGTAGAAAAATGTGAATTGGTTGTGATGCTGCAATAACAATATCATTGGGGCTTCCCATGGAAAACAAAATTAAACAGAATTAATTACAAGCTGTTGATGAGTTTGGAGGTAAATTCCCCAGGATTAAAATTGTTCATGAGATGTATTGAAAGTAGAAGGGATGCTGAGAAACTCCAATCATGATGAACCTTGTTGGTCACAGACGCTAAAACAATCGATTTATAATTTATTTATTAAAAAAGTGAGCCTTTTCTTTACTTTTATGATAATAACAGCTTATGGCAAATTCATAGCCTGTATATTTCATTTATCTTGTTCTAGTGTCAAAGCTAAGGGGCAGATTACAAGTGGAGCACTAAATGTCGATTTGATGAAATCGATATTTGCGCTCCACTGTGCAATACCAGCGCACGATAATGTGCGCGGGTGTTACAAGTTTTCAGCAATGTGAACACCACCTCGAAAGATCTGATCTCTGGTTAATTTTACAAGCAGTAATTGGTACCATGAGCTTGCGGTAGCAATAACCAGCCACTTGTAATATCTGGTTAATTATCGCACACACGCAAATGGGCAAATTTGCCTGTTTGTGGGTGTGCGATAATTTTGCATTCCATTGTTAATCTAGCCCTAAATGCTTTAATATGACCTAAAAAAAAATCTGTTTTCAAAGAGTTCTGGTCACACTGACCATAGTCTAAATTCACTAACAAGCTCAACTGCCCTGGCCTCTCCAGTTGTTACTTTTCATTGTTTCTCTCAAAATAATTAGTGTGTTTGAAGAGATTGGAAAATGTTTTAGTGAATCTAGCTCACTGAGTATATAAAAATTCCAAGACATGAGTCTTTTCTTCAACTTTCTTTCTAGAATTCTAATGTTTTTTTCTGTCCTATTTGATATGTTGAAAACAGATTATAGAAGAATGGCTTTATATTACAAATATGTTATAATTACTAGACAAAAATAAATTTACATAAATGTTGTGTTTGAAATCTTTATAGCTGAGTTTGTTCTTTTCTTCATCTCTGTAGCCTCAAGGAAAACTTGTCTGTGCTTTTACCAGTTATATTTTCAAAGCAAAAAAAAAAAAAAATGAATCAGAGTAAAGAGGGAATAAATTAAACTGTAAAGGAAATTTTGAGATGCAAGTTAAAACTGCAAGAACAATCTGACTTTCTACTTTTATTATAAATAATTTAGATTTGCTTGTCAACAGGTTTATCTTTTCTATCTAGTAATTCCTGATCTATTGATCAGTTTATGCAATATTTGTGACAGTAATAGGATATCGCATTTTTTAGCGCTACATTTAGAAAATATTCTGTACTTTTAGAAAATATTCTTTCAAAAAAACAGCTATGTGAATAGTAATTTATCATGAACCATTGACATTTGACTCTTCGGCCTCTATTTATCAAAGCGTCAACTATGGTGCATTCGCGGGCGTCAATACGCTCGCCAAACCTCGCCATACATTGCAGCCGCGGACCTTAATACGCTCGCCATATTTATAAAAAAAACGTCCAAAACATGCGCGTCAAGTACGGTGTGAAGAGGATCGGACTGTTGTTAACAAACAGTCATCGATGTCGCAGCGATTCGGGCTTTTCCCAACTTTATTTATATCTGCAGTAAAGTCCACAAACATAGCACATACCTTGTCAGCAGATGATTGTATATAGATATTGTAATTTTTTGTTTAAATAGAATTTTAAAGATAGCAAGTAGCGACATATTCTTAGCAAAATGGAGAGGGAATTATGTTTTTGAAAAATTTTATATACTGTACATATTTTACCATGATTACGTTATATTTGCAACTTCTATGTGTTTGTATATACAGAGTATATGTATTTGATATCTATCACTATTTGAAAGGGATAGGAAATAAAATATTTAACTTACAATAGTGGGAGCTAGCTGCTAATTGAGCCTATTATGTAGTTCTTTTGACTTTGCATATTTATTATTGCAACAAGTTAGGTGCAAAGCGGTGCACAAAATATGTAATCCCTGATTTTTAAAGAGAGACAAACTTGGAGCCTAATCCATTCAAAGCAATTTTTTTTTATTTCTATATCTAATAATGCATTAAATGTAGATCAATAATATATATATATATATATATATATATATATATATACATTTTTTTTACTTGTTAGGTTATATGTTTTATTGTTTTGCAGCATCAAACATATAAATATATATATATATATATATATATATATATATATATATATATATATATATATTTCTTATTATCTCTATCTGTATCTATGTACATATTGATCTATGTAATTTTTAAATAGAATGATAGATGTATTTATGTATATATATTTTTTTTTTATTTTTTAAAATTTCATATATATTTTTTATTAATTAATGGGACACCAATATCATAGAATATAATTTCATGCGGCAATACAAACCTTTAACTTTTACTAAAGGAACACTAAGCACATTTATGTACTTTCAGAATTATGATTGAACATTCAATTTAAATTCATTTTCAAAATTACTACTATTAACCATTTTAATTAGTTCTTTGGTTATCTTTATTTTAAAAAGAAGGAATCTAGGCTGAGGAGCTAGATAAATTCAATTGAATCCCCCATGGAAAAACACTATTTCATTGGTGATGTTCAATCAGCAAGGTCAACTCATGTTTTGATTAAAAATGGACACAATTCATAAATTGAAATGTTTGATTTAAAATACAGATACAAATAGACTGATGACAATTTTATATTGTGACTATCTTACAAACGCTTAGATTTAGAGTTCTGTGTTAGGGTTAAAAAGCAGCATTAAGGGGTCCTAACGCTGCTTTTTAACGTCCGCTGGTATTTAGAGTCAGGCAGGAAAGGGTCTACCGCTCACTTTCTTTCCGCGACTCGAAGCTACCGCAAATCCCCTTACGTCAATTGCATATCCTATCTTTTCTATGGGATTTGCCTAATGCTGGTATTACGAATCTTGGAAGAAGTGAGCGATACAGCCTCTACCGCTAAGACTCCAACCACAAAAAAAAGTCAGTAGTTAAGAGTTTTATGGGCTAACGCCAGAACATAAAGCTCTTAACTACTGTGCTATAAAGTACACTAACACCCATAAACAACCTATGAACCCCTAAACCGAGGCCCCTCCACATCGCAAACCCTATAATAAAAAAATTTAACCCCTAATCTACCGACCGTATATCGCCGCCACCTACATTATCCCTATGAACCCCTAATCTGCTGCCCCTAACATCGCCGACGCCTATATTATATTTATTACAACCTAATCTGCCCCCCCAATGTCGCCGCCACCTACCTACACTTATTAAGCCCTAATCTGCCGACCGGACATCGCCGCCACTATAATAAATTTATTAACCCCTAAACCGCCGCACTCCCGCCTCGCAAACACTATAATAAATTTTATTAACACCTAATCTGCCCTCACTAACATCGCCACCACCTACCCACAATTATTAACCCCTAAACTCCCGCCCCCAACGTCGCCGCTACTATAATAAAGTTATTAACTCCTAAACCTAAGTCTAACCTAACCCTAACACCCCCCTAAATTAAATATAATTTAAATAAACTAACTAAATTTACTATAATTAAATAAATTATACCTATTTAAAAATAAATACTTACCTATAAAATAAACCCTAAAATAGCTACAATATAATTAATAATTACATTGTAGCTATTTTAGGATTTATATTTATTTTGCAGGCAACTTTGTATTTATTTTAACTAGGTACAATAGCTATTAAATAGTTAATAAGTATTTAATAGCTACCTAGTTAAAATAATTACAAAATTATCTGTAAAATAAATCCTAACCTAAGTTACAAATACACCTAACACTACACTATCAATAAATTAATTAAATAAATTACCTACAATTATCTAAACTAAAATACAATTAAATAAACTAAACTATAGAACAAAAAAACAAACACTAAATTACAAAAAATGAAAAAATATTACACGAATTTTAATCTAATTACACCTAATCTAAGCCCCCTAATAAAATAAAAAAGCCCCCCAAAATAATAAAATGGCCTACCCTATACTAAATTACAGAAGTAATCAGCTCTTTTACCAGCCCTTAAAAGGGCTTTTTGCGGGGCATTGCCCCAAAGTAATCAGCTCTTTTACCTGTAAAATAAAATACAAGACCCCCCCAACATTACAACCCACCACCCACACACCCCTACTCTAAAACCCACCCGATCCTCCCTTAAATAAACCTAACACTACCCCATTGAAGATCACCCTACCTTGAGCCGTCTTCACCCAACCGGGCTGAACTCTTCATCCAATGCAGGCACAAGTAGTCCTCCAGCCGGGCAGAAGTCTTCATCCTATCCGGGCAGAAGAGGACATCTGGGCTGGCAGACATCTTCATCCAAGCGGAATCTTCTATCTTCATCCTTCCGGCGATGAGCGGCTCCATCTCGAAGACCTCCGGCGAGGAACATCCAGCTCTACCGACGACTACCCGGCGAATGACTGGTTCTTTAAATTACATCATCCAAGATGGCGTCCCTCAAATTCCGATTGGCTGATAGGATTCTATCAGCCAATCGGAATAAAGGTAGAAAAATCCGATTGGCTGATTGGATCAGCCAGTAGAATTGACCTTGCATTCTATTGGCTGATCCATCAGCCAATCGGATTGAACTTCAATACGATTGGCTGATTAAATCAACCAATCAGATTTTTCCTACCTTAATTCCGATTGGCTGATAGAATCCTATCAGCCAATCGGAATTTGAGGGACGCCATCATGGATGATGTCATTTAAAGGACCAGTCATTCGTTGGGTAGTCGTCGGTAGAGCTGGATGTTCCGCGTTGGAGGTCTTCAAGATGGAGCCGCTCATCGCCGGAAGGATGAAGATAGAAGATGCTACTTGGATGAAGATTTCTGCCTGTCCGCATGTCCTCTTCTGCCCAGATAGGATCAAGACTTCTGCCCGGCTGGAGGACCACTTGTGCCCGCATCGGATGAAGCGTTCGGCCCGGTTGGGTGAAGATGGCTCAAGGTAGGGTGATCTTCAATGGAGTAGTGTTAGGTTTATTTAAGGGGGGATCGGGTGGGTTTTAGAGTAGGGGTGTGTGGGTGGTGGGTTGTAATGTTGGCGGGTCTTGTATTTTATTTTACAGGTAAAAGAGCTGATTACTTTGGGGCAATGCCCCGCAAAAAGCCCTTTTAAGGGCTGGTAAAAGAGCTGATTACTTTTGTAATTTAGTATAGGGTAGGGAATTTTATTATTTTGGGGGGCTTTTTTATTTTATTAGGGGGCTTAGATTTGGTGTAATTAGATTAAAATTCTTGTAATTTTTTTAATTTTTGTAATTTAGTGTTTGTTTGTTTGTTTTTTACCATAGTTTAGTTTATTTAATTGTATTTTAGTTTAGATAATTGTAGGTAATTTATTTAATTAATTTATTGATAGTGTAGTGTTAGGTGTATTTGTAACTTAGGTTAGGATTTATTTTACAGGTAATTTTGTAATTATTTTAACTAGGTAGCTATTAAATACTTATTAACTATTTAATAGCTATTGTACCTAGTTAAAATAAATACAAAGTTGCCTGTAAAATAAATATAAATCCTAAAATAGCTACAATGTAATTATTAATTATATTGTAGCTATTTTAGGGTTTATTTTATAGGTAAGTGTTTATTTTTAAATAGGAATAATTTATTTAACTATAGTAAATTTATTTAGATTTATTTAAATTATATTTAACTTAGCGGGGGTGTTAGGGTTAGGGTTAGACTTAGGTTTAGGGGTTAATAACTTTATTATAGTAGCGGCGACGTTGGGGGCGGGAGATTAGGGGTTAATAATTGTAGGTAGGTGGAGGCGATGTTAGGGAGGGCAGATTAGGGGTTAATAAAATTTATTATAGTGTTTGCGAGGCGGGAGTGCAGCGGTTTAGGGGTTAATACATTTATTATAGTGGCGGCGATGTCCGGTCGGCAGATTAGGGGTTAATAAGTGTAGGTAGGTGGCGGCGACATTGGGGGGGCAGATTAGGGGTTAATAAATATAATGTAGGTGTCAGCGATGTTAGGGACAGCAGATTAGGGGTTCATAGGTATAATGTAGGTGGCGGCGGTGTCCGGAGCTGCAGATTAGGGGTTAATAATAAAATGCAGGTGTCAGCGATAGCGGGGGCGGCAGATTAGGGGTTAATTTTTGTAAGGTTAGGGTTGTTTAGACTCGGGGTTCATGTTAGGGTGTTAGGTGTAGACTTAGAAAGTGTTTCCCCATAGGAAACAATGGGGCTGTGTTAGGAGCTGAACGCTGCTTTTTTGCAGGTGTTAGGTTTTTTTTCAGCCAGCTCAGTCCCATTGTTTCCTATGGGGAAATCGTGCATGAGCACATTTTTCCAGCTTACCGCTACTGTAAGCAACGCTGGTATTGAGGGTTGAAGTGGAGCTAAATTTGTCTCAACGCTCACTTTTCTGAGGCTAACGCAGCCATTCAGAAAACTTGTAATACCAGCGTTGTCTTAAGGGTGCGCTGGAAAAAACAGGAGCGTTAGAGCCGCAGGTTTTTAGCGACAAAACTCTAAATCTAGCAGAATGATTGTTTAGATAATCTCTCATTTCATAGTACTTCAAAGAATAGGACAGTCAAATGATGTTAGTTCTCATTTACATACAACATTTATTTTAGATACACATAAGGAAATTTAACTATTGTTGAATTTAAATATTTATATTATCTTTAGTTTAGCCATAAATTTACAGGGACATGAAACAAAAACCCATATTCAGTGGATTAGGATAGGGAATACTGGATTAATCATATTGAAAATGTAAGTTTATTATTTGATTTGCATCATTACATTTTTATACTTTAGATTAAAAGGTTAACTGTGAAAGCACTGTAGTATCAGAGAACAAAACCTATAGATGATGATTGCTACATGCATACATGTATAGATAGATATACTTATATACTGATTGTGATTGGCTCACCAATGTGTTCAGTGATCAAACAATAGTGCATTGTTGCTCCTTCAAAAAAAGATACAGAGTAAATTAATACAATTAAATAGAACTATATTTAATTTGAAATTGTATGTTGTATTATATAGCTTAAAGGGATAGTATAGTTAACATTACCTTTTAATGGTTCAGATAGAACATACAATTAAGCTTCAAATTTAGTTTTATAATCATTTTTTTATTTTTTCTCTAGTTATCTTTATTTGCAAACCATGAATGTAAGCTTCAAAGACAGGCCATTTTTGCTTCAGCACCTGTTGATTGTTGTCTAAATGTAAACATCCAATCAACAAACGGTATACATTTGATGAAAAAAAAATGTACCTACTTGTAATAATACTTTACATCTATTTTCAAAGAAAGATAACAAGAGAACTAATAAGAATTGATAAAAGGATTAACTAATAATCTTGCTTAAAATGTCATGATCTATCTGAATCATCAAAGTTTAGTTCTTCCTAGACTATCCCTTTAATGATGATTGAACATATTTGAATTGACAGTCCTTTGCAACTACAAATAAATGAAAGGTTTGGATAATCACCTGTGTATTGCATGACGATTCTTTGAGGCCTATTTAACAAATGTCTGTCGAACATGATCCGACAGTGCGGATCAGGTCTGACAGACATAGCTGAATGTGGAGAGCAATACGTTCTCAGAGCTCAGAGCAGGCGGACAGGGTTTTGTTTGCTGAGAGTCTGAATACTCGCCAGAAACACGGCCCTTCAAGCTACATACAGAACTTGATAAATGGACCTCTATAGCTCTCTCTCTCTCATGTATTAACCTACAAATGGAGATGGAGATAACAAGTTTATTGCGAGCATGCAGGCTTTCAAGAAAATGCAGTTATAAGCAGCCGTATAAAGAACGCTGCTCCATACCCTTGCTGCTATTCACCACAATCGAGTATGATCTTGTTTATTGACCCCCCTCTGCTGGCGGGCCATTGTCCACGAATCTGAAGGGGGCATTCTCTGCATTCAGTGATGTATGGCGGACATGATCCGCACTGTTGGATCATGTCCATCAGACCTAAGATAAATAGGCCTATAATATATTCTCAGCGCAACACCATTGTCATACCATTAGTGGTGCTTGTAATCATGTCATTGATAAATAAACAGTCTAAACAGATTTAGAATTTGTTCAATTAAGAAAATTGATGTGTTGAAAATGCTGTTGTACAGTAAATAATTTAATACAATGTTGAATATGATATATGTTTTATAATAAGCCACTTTAAAATTAAAAATGTATATCAACATTAGTATTTATTTTATCCATTTAAGATAACAAACTATAGAAATCATTAATGTTAAAATACAGTGTCTTACATTTTCGATCTTGATAGGATTTATTTAAAATCTATGTTTAATATCATATGCATTTAATCCTTCAAATTACATTAAGTTACATAACAATATATATTTCATTTTTCATTTCTTTAGATATCGAACATGCATTTGAGGTTTCGGAGGAGATCGACTGTTGTCTTCACGTGATGAGAGATGTGATGGAGGAGTCTTCCCTGGGAGAGACACAATATCCCGAATCTCAGGAACAGGAAATCTCCCAGGGAACATCAGATATGGAATCTCTCATCTGTTCTGCCCCTCCTGACCCAGAAGACACAGCTGCTCTGGACCCTGGTGCCCCTCCTTCCCCTGTTGGTCATGCCCCATCAGCTCATGGCTGTGCTGATCCTGGCCCCAAACTGCCTCCCATTAATGATGCGGAGGCAGTTGTGGAAATTTTAAATCTGGCCAGGCAGTACCGGGAAGAACACCATGAGTTGCATGGGGCATTAAGGTTATCTGTTGAGCAACAGGGGCAGATATTAGAGAGAGGCATTACAGTAGATAGGGACCTGTTAGATACAGAGAGGGAAAGGTTGAGGATAGATTCAGCTAGAATATATTTAGAGAGGGAAAGATTTATATATGAACGACATAGGGATAGTGCAAGATTAGAGTTAGAGAGGGATAGATTAGATTATGAAAGACACAGGGATAGTGATAGATTAAACTAAAATAGGGAAAGATTAGAGTTCGATAGGGCCAAGGCAGCTGAAGATCTGTTAGAACGCCAGCATCGGGAGAGGGCAGACGAAGACAACAGGGTTTTTAATCAACACTTGCTTTTAACATTTGGGAGAAGGGGAACAAGGGAGAGATCACCCCCCCCTCTCTCCATCACCCAAAAAAAAGAAAGGATTAGGGTGTTTTAATTTGCTCATTTTATTAGGGTTTTTAATATGCAGATTATTTTTAATATTAGTTTTATTATGTATTTCCTTATTGTTATTTTTAATTTGTATTTTGTATTTGTTTTATTGTGTATATACGTATTTTTTATGTTTTTATTATTTTTATTTTAAAAATATGACAAAAATATTTTAAAATTATTAATCAATGTTTTAAAGTTTTTATTATTTTTAATTTAAAAATATGACAAAAATATTTTAAAATTATTAATCAATGTGTTAAAGTTTTTTATTATTTTTAATTTAAAAATATGAAAAAAATATTTTAAAATTATTTATCAATGTTTTTCTTTTTTTTATAAATAAAAAAATATTTAATAATTATTAATAAATGTGTTTGTTATTATTTGATTCCCACGTTACAAATGACTGATGTTCAAATTCAATGCAGGTGTAAGATATTATCTACTCTTATCATTAAAGGTTAAATTTAAGAAACATAATAATATAGAATTTTGAAATTAAAATATAATATTGAGCTTTTGGATAAACAACTCAATTAGAATAAAGTTTACTGGAATCAATAATTATAATTTAACTATTCATTGTTAACATGTGATATTCATTTATATGTATATGTTTTTAAATTGTGTAAATTTAATCATTTTCACAATTAAAAAAAAAAGAAAAAGTAAAATAAAAAAAGGAAAGTGAACACCAACAACCAAATTTTTTTATTTAAAAAATGAACATTTAACAAGACAATGAACCCTATTTGTTTATTTTGTGATTAAGATTAAGCATTAAATTTTAAGCAACATTCAAATTTACTACTATTAGCAATTTTTCATTATTGTCTTGATATCTTTATTTGAAAAAGAAAGTCCATAACCTTTGACAGCACATAACTAACTCATAATTGCACATCAAAGATGAAAGAAATTATCAAAGTTTTACTTAACCCATTTAGAGAAATGGTACATGCACAGGTACCTTGGCAATGTTCTTTAAAATAAAGAGTGTCCCCCAAAAACTGATAATGTAAGCTATAAATCCAAACAATATGTGAAGAATTGAAGGGTGCACATGTAAATAAAACATATTTCTCAATATGTAATATATAAGAGAGTGAATAAGAGAGAGCGATTGTGAGAGAGATATTGAGAGAGAGAGATTGAGAGAGAGATTGAGAGAGAGAAAGCGATTGTGAGAGAGAGATTGAGAGAGAGAGAGAGATTGTGAGAGAGATAGAGAGAGAGAGATTGTGAGAAAGATAGAGAGATTGAGAGAGAGAGAGAGAGAGATTGTGAGAAAGAGAGAGAGAGATTGAGAGAGAGAGAGAGCGATTGTGTGAGAGAGAGAGAGAGATTGAGAGAGAGAGAGAGAGCGATTGTGAGAGAGAGAGAGCGTGATTGTGAGAGAGAGATTGAGAGAGAGAGATTGTGAGAAAGAGAGAGAGAGAGATTGAGAGAGAGAGAGATTGAGAGAGAGAGAGCGATTGTGAGAGAGAGAGATTGAGAGAAAGATAGCGATTGTGAGAGAGAGAGAGTGATTGTGAGAGAGAGATTGAGAGAGAGAGAGAGATTGTGAGAGAGAGAGATTGTGAGAAAGAGAGATTGAGAGATAGATTGTGAGAAAGAGAGAGAGATTGAGAGAGAGAGAGCGATTGAGATAGAGAGCAATTGTGTGAGAGAGAGAGAGAGAGAGAGAGAGAGAGAGAGATTGTGAGAGAGAGAGAGATTGAGAGAAATTGAGAGGGAGAGAGAGATATATTGTGAGAGAGAGAGAGATTGAGAGAAATTGAGAGAGAGAGGGAGAGAGAGACTGTGATATAGATAAAGACAGACAGACAGTGCGAGAAACAAATGTATACATTTATAAACCTGTAGTGTGATTGTGAGAGAGAGATTGTGAGAGAGAGAGATTGTGAGAGAGAGAGATTGTGAGAAAGAGAGAGAGAGAGATTGAGAGAGAGAGATAGATTGTGAGATAGAGAGATTGAGAGAGAGAGCGATTGTGAGAGAGAGAGATTGAGAGAGAGAGAGAGAGAGAGAGAGCGATTGTGTGTGTGAGAGAGAGAGAGAGAGAGCGATTGTGAGAGAGAGATTGAGAGAGAGAGAGATTGTGAGAAAGAGAGAGAGAGATTGAGAGAGAGAGATAGATTGTGAGAAAGAGAGAGAGAGATTGAGAAAGAGATTGAGAGAGAGAGCGATTGTGAGAGAGAGAGATTGAGAGAAAGATAGCGATTGTGAGAGAGAGAGAGAGAGAGAGAGAGCGATTGTGAGAGAGAGATTGAGAGAGAGAGATTGTGAGAGAGAGAGAGATTGTGAGAAAGAGAGAGATTGTGAGAAAGAGAGAGAGAGATTGAGAGAGAGAGAGATTTTGAGAAAGAGAGAGAGATTGAGAGAGAGATTGAGAGAGAGAGAGAGAGAGAGAGAGAGAGAGAGCGATTGTGAGAGAGAGATTGAGAGAGAGAGATTGTGAGAGAGAGAGAGAGATTGTGAGAAAGAGAGAGAGAGATTGTGAGAAAGAGAGAGAGAGATTGAGAGAGAGAGAGATAGATTGTGAGAAAGAGAGAGAGAGAGATTGAGAGAGAGATTGAGAGAGCGATTGTGAGAGAGAGAGATTGAGAGAAAGATAGCGATTGTGAGAGAGAGAGCGATTGTGAGAGAGAGATTGAGAGAGAGAGATTGTGAGAGAGAGAGAGATTGTGAGAAAGAGAGAGAGAGATTGTGAGAAAGAGAGAGAGAGATTGAGAGAGAGAGAGAGAGAGAGAGATTTTGAGAAAGAGAGAGAGATTGAGAGAGAGAGAGATTGAGAGAGAGAGCGATTGATAGAGAGAGAGCAATTGTGAGAGAGAGATTGAGAGAGAGAGAGAGATTGTGAGAGAGAGAGAGAGATATTGAGAGAAATTGAAAGGGAGAGAGATATTGTGTGAGAGAGAGAGAGAGAGAGAGAGAGAGATTGAGAGAAATTGAGAGAGAGAGGGAGAGAGAGACTGTGATATAGATAAAGACAGACAGACAGTGAGAGAAACAAATGTATACATTTATAAACCTGTAGTGCATTGCTGCAACTTCCATAAATGTTAACAATATTTTTTATCTTCAATTTTATATTATTTTAATGTGACAGTGAAATTAAAAAAAATATTATTTTTAATTAATTGTTTAAAATTCATATAGATAACATTGAGCTCATGCACGTTAAAGGGACAATGAACCCAAATTGTTTATTTTTTGATGCAGATAGAGCATGACATTTTAAGCAACTTTGTAATGTATTCCTATTCTCAAATGTTCTTCATTATCTTGTTATCTTTATTTGAAATACAAGAATGTAAATTTAGATTCTGGGACATTTTTGGTGATAAACTTGGGTTTTCTAAAATGCAAGTATGCCTAAAGAAATGAAATAAGTGGTCATTTTTAAAAAGGAAATATAGAAGCTAAACACATATTAAAAAATATTTCTTCTTATAGTCTTACAAATAACAACAGAGTCAAGTGTAGATCTCAATTTTTTTACTTAAAGGGACATTAAACCCAAATTTTTTTCTTTCATTATTCAGATAGAGAATACCATTTTAAACAACTTTCTAATTTACTTCTATTATCTAATTTGCTTCATTCTCTTGATATTCTTTCCTGAAAAGCCTATCTAGATAGGCTCAGTAGCTTCTGATTGGTGGCTGCACATAGATGCCTCGTGTGATTGGCTCACCCGTGTGCATTGCTATTTCTTTAACTAAGGATATCTAAAGAATAAAGCAAATTAGATAATAGAAGTAAATTGGAATGTTGTTTAAAATTGTATTCTCTGTCTGAATTATGAAAGAAAATTTTGGGGTTTAATGTCCCTTTAATGAGATTTTATTAAACATGTGTCTCATCAACTTTACATTGAACAATTGCAACATTTGCCACTTTCAATCAATGGCTTTACAATGATATACAATATCATTCCTTGAAACGACAATATTTGCTCAACAGTAATCCAAAATATATCCGCTTTTGGATTAAAAATAATAATGTAAAGTAAAGAAAAACACAAATAAAAACTGTATGTTGCACAATAAACATTATTGCCCAAAAAACGCTTGGATATAGTCTGCTCGAGCTTGGACTCCCAGAGCATCATGCTCCAAGAATGGGTCGATGTACTGACCATACTCCTGGTTATCCAAGCTCTCCAGATATATATCCGGGATTTTTAGGGCAATATTATGCAACTTACAGCAAACCATAAACATTAAGGAGACTTTGGAGGGGGCGTACTGAAGAACACCACCAGAGATGTCCAAGCAGTGGAAACGGCTCTTCAGTACGCCAAAGGTGCGCTCGATCACAGATCTTGTTGCAATGTGTGCACGTTGTAGCGCACCTCTTCCACTCCGTTGGGGTTTTGGACGGGTGCGAACAGCCACAGAAGACACGAATATCCAGAATCACCTGCATAAATAAAATAGACCATTGACATTAGCAATCAGAATTAATAAAATATATAATATACATATGTTACAGTATCTAAGAGATATTTACCTATCAGGATTCCCTCTGTCAATTGGCCCTCCTGGAAGCTATGGTATATGGCCGAATTCCGGAGGATGAAGGAATTATGATTGCAGCCAGGGAGTCCAGATCGAACACTCATTATCCTCAACCTGGCATCACAGATGACCTGGATATTCAGCGAGTGGTTGAATTTCCTATCCCGGTAGGGCTCCTCTTGACCACTGGGAGGCTGCACCAAGACGAGGGTGCAGTCTATGGCCCTCAATACCCTTGGCAATCCAGCTCTAAGGTAGAACTGGAGCTTGACAGCATGCCATCATGGGAAGTGGACATGATGGACTAGGCGTCGGTGCAAAGCATCCAGGACAACCTTCTGATGACGTGAGAAGGTTGCCTGGCTCATACCAATGCCTAGACCTGTCACAGCCTGGAATGACCCAGTTGCCAAGAAATAGAGGACCACGAGCAATTTTACCATCCCAGGGATTGCCCTAGTTCTTCCAGTGAGTGGCTCGAGAGAGTCCGCGATCTCAACATAGAGCCTCTCAATAGAGGCCCTATCCAGTCGAAATCGATGGACCACCTCTCGGTCACTGAGGTCATGGAGCCCAATCCTTGGGTAAAAAACCCTTGGCACTCACTGGCGTCTTCCTTGTCACATCGCAGCCATCAACACCCTTCTTGCCTTAATAAAAGAACAAAGTTGACAACATTGAGGATGTCCATCCTCAAAGCAACACCAATTAATAATGAAATGCAGTGATTGAAGAGCCCCTTTTATAACGCCTATTTTCACAGATGTGAATGTTTTCAGTAATTGAATAAATGATGCCCTAATCACTACCTAACAAATGACTTGCACATTTTGATTACTATCACATCATTTTACGCTAAATTAAATTGACTGAATTATTCCAAAAAACGTATTTGTCTTATTTCTTGCGTCATTTGACGAGCACGATGGGATGTCCAAAAAAATATCTGATTAAGCCATCCAGGTGTGTTTATCAGCTGTAAGAAATGCAGGTGTGTTTGTGCAATTAACAAAATTAATTATGAAAAACACGTGAGTATTTGGCTCTAGTTTCAATGTTATTTCTCATTTTTCGGTTTGGATGGCAGCATTATGAAAGTTAAAAAGGTCAGTGATTACTGTGTTTTTAAGATTAAATATTAAAGTGTTGTATTAACATTTGCAATCCTAATTAACAAAAAGAATGCAATGTTGAACATTATAATGTGAAATATTGTTTGATATCCTTTATGTGATTCCTAATACCATTTACAAATCAATTCAATGTATTTTGAAAGCGCAAAGTTAAACAGTGACATAAATGAAGCAAAGCCAAATTTTAAAGGGCATTTTAGCTCCAAAAAA
This sequence comes from Bombina bombina, assembly GCF_027579735.1. NCBI lineage: Eukaryota > Metazoa > Chordata > Amphibia > Anura > Bombinatoridae > Bombina > Bombina bombina. The sequence continues at coordinate 600,438,384 of NC_069502.1, forward strand.
GGATCATATCAACTGAATGAAAACTGTGATATTATTATAAAAGTAATATGAGTGACTGACCTTTTAAGCCTCCAAGATGCTGCCATACAAACATAAAATCAGAGTTCATGTCATGCCTATGTAAATATGCAGGTGTTGTGCATAATTAATTAATAGCCTAATTTGTATTGTGCATAATTAATTAATAGCATAATTTGTATTGTGTATAATTAATTGATAGCATAATTGCTGTGCAGTGTTTTCATTCTCTTGCTATCCTTTGTGTGAATATGCTTTTCTTTTTTTAAATCTCCTTAATTGCTGTGCAGTGTTTTTATTCTCTTGATATCCTTTGTGTGAATATGCTTTTCTTTTTTAAAATCTCCTTAATTGCTGTGCAGTGTTTTCATTCTCTTGCTATCCTTTGTGTGAATATGCTTTTTTTTTTTTAAATCTCCTTAAAGTGAAGGTAAAGTTTTCCGGTTTTCTGCACATTATTGTATTATTTATATATTGTATAGTCTGATCGCCAATTTATTTTTAATTCTTTCTATATAAAAAATGTTAATAAAAAGTATTTGCTTTTACATATGCTTCCCTTCTTTACTCCTCCCTCCATGAATTTCCTGGTGGTTTCTGAGACTGTGACGTATAGAGCGGTCCCACCCGCTCTATACGTAGTACAAAAGCGCGTTCTCGCTTACTTGAACAATTTGCGCATGCGCACACTTCGTGGTGGATTCAATTTGAATGTTGTCAGTAGGGAATCCTTATTGCGCCTGCGCTAAACTGGAACGAGCTTTTCTTATAACAGGGAGGAAGCAAAGCCAACGCATGCGCATATCAACAAGTAATGCGGTGACGTAATATGACGGCCGCCTAACGGCCAGTATTTCAATAGGATTGTCAAACAACGTGACCGGGCTAAGAAAAAAAAAAAAAAAAACGGGCTGTTTTCAAAAGGTACAGAAATGGATTAAAAAACGGCAATAACTTAATAAATATAGCGAAATTAAAAAATTCATGAATTAAAGTCCCATTCACTTTAAGTGCTGTGCAGTGTTTTCATTCTCTTGCTATCCTTTGTGAGAATATGCTTTTCTTTTTTAAAAACTCCTTAATTGCTGTGCAGTGTTTTCATTCTCTTGCTATCCTTTGTGTGAATATGCTTTTCTTTTTTTAAATCTCCTTAATTGCTGTGCAGTGTTTTTATTCTCTTGCAATCCTTTGTGTGAATATGCTTCTTTTTATTTTAAATCTCCTTAATTGCTGTGCAGTGTTTTCATTCTCTTGCTATCCTTTGTGTGAATATGCTTTTCTTTTTTTAAATCTCCTTAATTGCTGTGCAGTGTTTTCATTCTCTTGCTATCCTTTGTGTGAATGTGCTTTTCATTTTCAAAATCTTTTAATCTTTTAAATTGTGCTGTGCACAAAGGATAACACTGCTGTGCAGTGTTATCCTTTGTGTGAATATGTTTTTCTTTTTTTAAATCTCCTTAATTGCTGTGCAGTCTTTTCATTCTCTTGCTATCCTTTGTGTGAATGTGCTTTTCTTTTTCAAAATCTTTTACATTGCTGTGCAGTTTTTTCATTCTCTTGCTATCCTTTGTGTGAATATGCTTTTCTTTTTACAAACTTTGAATTACAGGAAGGGAATGGTATTTATAATAAGGTATACATATTTAATAATGCTTTCCATTGAATTGTATTAGGTGATATGCTTCACCCTAGCAGCATCAAACGCAAGATTTCTGTTTTCCGATTCCCATTGACTACTATAGCATCCGCGACCTCTAAAGCGGCGGATTGAAAACTAGGTACGCTGCGTCGGATAAGACGCGAGCGTAAGTGGTCATTTTTTGATAACTTTCAAAAAGCTTCTAACTGTGTTGAAGAACACGGCGAATGCACAGAATTTCCGCAACATTTCCAGAGTTTTCTATTCGCAGCGATCTGCGTCGAATTGAGAGCACCGGATCGTATGTTACGTCACAAAATTTGAATTCTTCCGATCTTGAGACTTTGATAACTACGGCAATGCAATCTTGTGACAAGTACGACGCTGAATTCTGCCGTATTTTCAGTAGACGCTTTGATAAATAGAGGTCTTCATCTCTGTATTGACTAAGGTTCTTCATTAAGCTATGAGATTGGGGTGAGACGTTAGATGTTTTCTATTGCCAGATTTAGGCTTGCTTAAACCTTATGTCTATGCAGTACAGTCCTACTCATGACTGTTTATCAGTTTGGATTTGTAAAACTGGTTAAGCCAGGGGACGTCTGCCAGCAGGCTTGTGCTTCAATCTATATCAGTCTTTTGTTTTTTTGCTCCCTCTCGCTCCACCTACCTGCAGCTGTGGGTCATTTCCAATTGCCATCAACCTACCTGTTCTCCTTGCCCATTTAAGGCAAGATTATGAGTAGACGGCAAAATTGATCTATCGTAAGCTCAATATTTGCAATCTACTTAGTAATACCCATGCACGCAAATGTGCGCTGGTATTACAAGTAAAGCGCAATGTGAATGCAACCTCACGTTCACATTGCATGGAAGCTTTGCGCTCCCGTGAGCGTGCTTCCATAGGCTCCAATGGGAGCCTTGTTCTGCTGCTGATAGACACAGCACAGAACCTAGTGCAGCGAAGGGGGTAAGTCGTGCAGCCTTGGGCAGCATATTTAAAATACATATGTATATGAATATATGCATATATATTTATATATATTAAAGCATATATATACATATATATATATATTTATTTACAGTTTAAACACAGTCCCCATAGACCACTATGTAAAGGCACTCCCCACATCCCCTCACTTTAACCCCTTATAACAAATTTGTGCAGTTATTTTTTTTAAAAAAAATAAAGATGCTGAAATTTTTTGTTTTCATGAAAGGAACTGCCCACTTTATTTGGGGGGGGGGGGGCAATTGGCGGACATTTTTTCAAATTAACCAGAGGTCTGACCTCAGTCCATTTTTTTTTTTTTTTAAATATTTTTTATTAAACAAAGTCAGCAAGTGTACAGGTGTAAGAAAAGAAAGGCATTTTGAAAACATTATACAAGGTTTAGTCAATATTGACGTTAAACTTTCTTCGTTTGAAAAAGACATGTCCTTGCAAAAGTCTTTGATTTACTGGGACACATCTGAATGCAATAAAATGGAAGATTTTCATGGAATCGATTTGGGTTCATCTCAACGAGCCTAATAACTATCAGCGTCCAAAGATGTAGTAATCAGATCCCATTGTACTAAGTTCTTGTTTCTTTTTTATTCTTAACCAACAGGGCCAAGAACAACCAAACAATAATTAATAAAATATAACAATATCAATAATAACAATTATTTCCATGTAACGGTCTCTGTATGTAAGTTGATGATGGATGTAACCTATCTATGCCTATAGATATTAAATGGCCCTTTCTTAACTTGTTATGTGTAAAAAATGAGGAAGGATAGACAGAAGTGATTCTTTAAATTATTTGACAGTGATTATGTTTACATTAGTAGATTCATAGTGGTCCTACATTTGTAGTAGCTTGTACATAGATTTTGAGGCATATGTGGTTGAGGTTTCTATGTGGGTCTAGAGTCCCAAAGGAATATTAAATCTGCATGCATATCTAGTGAGTTTGTAGGCAGGTAGTGGTATTTATTTCCTGGATCCACATTTGCAGGGTAAGGGTTTTTTTTTCTTTTTTCCATGCTCATGGGATAAGTTGGTGTGCGCTGTTTATTAGAATTTGTAACAATTTAGTGTGTAATTTTGACTTAAGTTTAGGATGTCTGTGGAACAGTAAAATTATTGGGTCTGGATCTAAAGGGGTTCCTAAATAGTGATGTCCCGAACTGTTCGCCCGCGAACGGTTCACGGCGAATATAGCTTGTTCGCGTTTGTGGGCGAACACATGGCGATGTTCGATCCGCCCCTATGTGTCATCATTGTGGAAACTTTAACCCTTTATGTCACAGCCGCCTGACACATTAGAGCCAATCAACATCAGACACTCCCTCACAGACCCTCCCAGCTACTCGGAATCCGCCATTTTAGACTCATAACGACCTTGCTTTCTTAATGAGAGGATGTGTTGTGTTTTTGCTCCTGACATTAATAGGAAAAACATAGCTAGGCTAGTGTATTTAGTGTCCACTACAGTCCAGAAGGACTCCACTCATCTCTGCTGCAAGCACAGCACCCCAAAAAGCCCTTTTTAGGGCTATATTTCGTGCCTTTTTTTTTTTTTTCTTTTTTTTTTTAGTAGCATTTGCTTGGCTTTCAGGCTGTGTGTTTAAGGCTCACAGCATATGCTGTGACTACTGCCACCACTGATATCTCCCTAACAACATTAGTTTAAATTTAACTAACAAAAAAATTTAATTATTTTTCTAGTGTAATTTTTTTTTCATTTTCTATCAGGCCAGTGTCACACAGCATATACTCTGGTTCATTGCTCTGTGCCAGCCAGCAGCCACCAGTGTTAATATCCGTTTATAACATTATTTTAAATTTTTAAAAAAATCCTATATAATAAAAGACAAGAGTTTGTCTGAAGCCGTCATGCGCAGTTCAGACAAACTCTTGCTGATCGCACGCGCACCCACCCGGCAGCAGCGCGAGGACCCGGCAGCTCAGCTGTAACACAGAGGCGCGCGAGGACCCGGCAGCTCAGCTGTAACACAGAGGCGCGCGAGGACCCGGCAGCTCAGCTGTAACACAGAGGCGCGCGAGGACCCGGCAGCTCAGCTGTAACACAGAGGCGCGCGAGGACCCAGCAGCTCAGCTGTAACACAGAGGCGCGCGAGGACGAGAGAGAGAGAGAGAGAGAGAGAGAGAGAGAGAGAGATTGTTGTTTTAAATATAACACAACACGGCCCGTGTTAACGGGCTTTAGGACTAGTATATATATATTTTGCTAGTGTAATCTAATTACATTTACTATCAGGCCTGTGTCTGTCAGGCTCACTCAGCATTAATATACCTCATTTTTTTTCAGTCTTTTGGTTAATTGGTCTGTGCCAGGCAGCCACCCAGCACTCATATCTATTCTTCTTCCCCTTAATTTTAATATAAAAAAAAAGTTTAAATTTGTTTGCTAGTGTAATCTAATATAATTTTCTATCCGGCCTGTGTGTTTTGCTGACATACAGAGCCTACTGTGTTTACTTGCTGCCCTCCCTAGTCTATGAGCCATGACTCATATGTGTTTAACCTTTTTTTAATTCCCCCCCCCCCAAAAAAATAATTTAAATAATTTTTCTAGTGTAATCTAATAGTATTTTCTATCAGGCGTGTGTGTATCCGACTTACAGAGCCTACTGTTTTTAATAGCTGCCCTTCCAAGGCTATCAGCCACGACTCATATATATGTGCTTAACCTTTTTCTTTAAATATCCAAAAAAAAGTCTTTAAATCATTATGCTAGTGTAATCTAATTGTATTTTCTATCAGGCCTGTGTCTAACTGTCTATCTGACTTACACAGCATACTGTTGTTAATTGCTGCCCTACGTAGCAGCCAGTCAGTGCGACCACTCATAGAGTCATATGTGCATTGCACTTCTTAACATAATTTTAATATTAAAATCTAAAATTTTAAAATATTTTGCTAGTGTAATCTAACTTAACTTATTAATTTTTTATCAGGCCTGTGTTTTTGTCACTTACACAGCATACTGTGTTAAATTGCTGCCCTACCTACCATCCACGACTCATATCTGCCAGCCTGTGTGCCAGGCCCAACTAGCCAATTAGTGGCACCAATCACAATTCTTGTAACAGTATATAAAAAAATAAAAATCATAATTTTTTGGACTGCAAATATTCAGTCTCCTAGTGCCGTTGAATTGCATTTACCTCCTGCCTGCCACTGCCAGCCTTTTGTGCCAGGCCGTCTATCCAACTATTTACACCAATCATAATTTTTGGTCACAGTATAGTTACTAATTAAAATTAAAAAATTCTTGATTGTTGATGATCTTAATCCTCAGTTTGCTTGTGCCCTAGAATTTCACTTTTCTACAGCCTTCCAAGCCTGTGTGCCAGGCCTACTTGAAAAATATTTACACCAATCATATTTGTTGTGACAGTATTCTTAATAATTAAAAATTAAAAATTTTGTTAATAGTTGTTGTGAATCCTCAGTTTGCTGGTGCCATTGAATAGCACATTCCTCCTGCCTTGCAGCCTGCTGTGAGCCAGGCCCACCTAGCCATTTGTTGCCAGCAATCATATTTCTTTTAACAGTATTGCAAAAATTGTCAATCATCACTGTTTTGACTGTCAGTAATCATTATCCTAGTGTATTTTGTAAGGGTAATCATGCAGGCCATATAGACCTCCACCGATAGGGTGAGTATGAGTAACAGCTATTAAAATGCAAAGGACATTACTAATTAACACAACATAGTTACCATGGGTTGCAGACCAAGAGCAGATGTCTTATTATTATATTTTGTATGGGTAATCATCCAGGCCGTATAGACCTCACCAAATAGGGGGAGTTACAGAGATTAAAGTGCTAAGAATGGTAGTACTTAAAAAACAACCTAGTTAAAATAGGTACCAGACAGCATGTCTTATTATTATATTTTTTCAGGGTAAACAGGCAGGCCATATAGAACACCCCCGATAGGGGGGGGGGGGACAGGGATTAAAGTGCTAAGAAAAGTACTAATTAACACAATCTAGTTGGGTCCAGGAACGCATGTTTAATTATTAGACTTTATTAGGGTAATTATATATCTAACAAATCTATCTATTTCTCTTCTATCGATTCTATCTAACTATCAATCTATGTATATCTATATATCCTATCTATCAATCTATCTTCTGTCCGGGATGTTTTGAGACAGCCACTTTGGGAATGATAGTTGATTTAGGCCCATTATGGCTTAAAAGCAGACTCTGCATAAACTATGTAATTTTCCATGGGAGTTTTGCCAGGGATCCCCCTCCAGCATGCGACAGTCCAGGTGTTAGTACACTTGAAACAACTTTTCCATCACTATTGTGGCCAGAAAGAGTCCTTGTAGGTTTTAAAGTTCGCCTGCCTATTGAATTAAGTTCGCGAACAATACCGGAAGTTTGAGTCCGCCGTTCGCGAACCGAAAATTTTAGGTTCGCGACATCACTATTCCTAAAGTGCGTTGTGTATAAGATATGATTGAGGCCCAAAATGGTTGAATCTTAGGGCATGCCCATCAGATGTGAAACAAGGAGCCTTCATTAGAGCAAAGTCTCCAGCAAAGGTTGGAGGAATTTGGATATATGTATTTAAGTCTTTGTGGTGTGAGGTACAATTTAGTTAGTAATTTAATATTCGTCTCAGTTTCGCTGAGTGTGCTGACTTTTTTATGGAGGAGAAAATTGAGTACCACTCCGCCGATGGGATCAAGAAAGGTAAATAGGCTCAGCCCATTTTTTGGGGATGTCTTGAGAATAGCAGGTGATGGTTTTAATGAGAAAAATAATCTATTTCAAACTGCTTTACTTTCTTTTAAGTACTACTGTGTAATTCTTTTTTTTAGTATTTGTCCTTGTTTTGGAGCTTGAAACCACAGGACATTGCTACTGCAGGTACCGCCATAGGTTAGTTACTTTTTTGATAGCTTTTCCAGCCTTTAAGCTGACTGATCATGCACAGTAAGCATTGGTTTGTCATATACTATTGCTACATCTTTTTAATGCTTTTATCTGTGGTTATAATGAGATTTCTTCATTTCTGGACTACCTATTACTGGCTATACCATTATTTACCTTTCAGAGATATATCAGGGCGTTTAGTCTGTAAGCTGTAGTAAAGGATATCCTGTAACTATCTAATGACTCTATCTTGCCCCTATATTGAATTTTAAATATGTGTTTCATTTTTTTATGTAAAAAGTACATTTACAACAGTTGCTGAAAAATCATTCCACTAAAGAGGCTACATCCACTAAAATTTATTTTACAAAAATCCCTTTTTTCAGCCACTTAGCTAAATATAATTTGCATGTTTTTTTTATCTTTAAAGTTACATTCATGAATCTGTTTATTTCATCCACTGGCTACATTTAATAGATACATTATATATCACATCTCTAGACTACATTCAATGCGCGTTATGTATTTTTTTTTACTTTTGTCATAGAAGCTGCTTTGTATCTGTAGTTCTACAATATGGTCTGTTTTATGAGATGTAACTGTTTGTACGTGTTACTCCATTTAACTACATTAATAAACATAACATGGTCTGTTTAGTATTTCTTAATTCCAGTCTTCAGGGAACCGTAACAGGCAAGATTTTGAGTTTTTCCTTTTTATTAGCTCTACTGTTGTAGCAGTTTCAACTGCACTTAAAGGGGCATTGTACTGGAAAATTGGTTTCCCCTTAATATGCTCCCAAATACTATTTATAGTAGCTGCAGACTATAATATATATGGCAAATTGATCTTTTAGGTGAATTTTTCTATATGAAATATCATTTTTTTGATGATTAAAACCTCAATCCTTTGTTCTCAAGAACATGCCCATATTAGGGCTAGATTACAAGTGGCATACTATCAGTTTTCTATGTTTGTGTATTCAGTATTGAAGTGAAAATATCTAACTATATATAGGCTGCATATTTTCTTCCAAATTATTTTTGACATAGGCCTCTAATTATTAAGGTCTGTCGGACCTGATCCGACAATGCGGATCAGGTCCGACAGACCTCGCTGAATACGGCGAGCAATACGCTCGCCATATTCAGCATTGCACCAGCAGCTCAATGGTGCAACGCCCCCCCCCCTGCAGACTCATTGCCAATAGGCCGCCAGCAGGGGAGTGTCAATCAACCCGATCGGGTTGATTTCCGGCGATATGTGTCCGTCTTTTTGACTGCTGCTTCATAACTGCTGTTTCTGGCGAGCCTGCAGGCTCACCAGAAACACGGGGCATCCCATATGCCCCATAGTCTATGTCACTCAATATTTTAAAACCTTGTACCTCATTTTATATCTTAACCTAGTTTTCTTTGGTTCTGTGCTTTACAAACAACAACAAGACTTCCTTTCCAAATCTCCAGGTGGTATAATAATGCCAGAGTAAGAACAGCATAATAGTACAGTATACATATGTTCTAATTGGCTAGAGAATGTTGTTTAAACTTTAAGCCCTCATGTTTGATTAGAGTGGGTTGGTGGACAATATTATAACCTGCAGGAAACTTGTGATTGAACAGATAAAAATCGTTCTTACATGCTAACAATCCCCTTGTGGCACCTAGATAGGTGGGGGGAGGGGGATTAGAGAAGGGGTGAGGAAGGGGGGAAAGAAAGGGGGGAGAGAAAAAAAAAGGGGGGTAAAGAAGAAGGAGGATGGGGTGTTTTGGTTCAGGGCCCTGCTGGTTTCTAGTCAGTGTTACGGGATAGCAGACATCTCATCTACAGGCAGTCAGCAGATCTATTTGGGGCTAAGGAACCATATGTCCCAGATTCTCCAGTAAGTGTCAATTTTGTTAAGGTGTTGGTAAAATCCCCTTTCCATAGTAGCAAATGTGTCGAGCATTTATAAAATACTATTAAGAGTAGGTGGGCTTGATATTGCTTCCAGTTTCTAGCAATCATAATCTTAGTAGTAGCAAAGATAAAAATGGCTAGTTGTTTCAAAGCTTTGGGTATTCTTTGTGGAAGAATATGCAAGAGGGCTAATTTAGGATCATTCTGTATTGGGATCCCTATGGTTCTACATAGCTCAAATATCTCATTCCATAGCGCCGCCACCCCAGGACATGACCACCAAATGTGTAGGTCTGAACCCACTTGGCCACACTCTCTCTAGCATAGTGATGAGTGGGACGAGGACATCTGTGCCAGCATTAGAGGAGTATAACGCCAACGTAGGGTCACCTTAACATGTACATGTAACTGTACTGAATTAGCTCAATGGAGTGTTTTCTTTGTAAGAGAGAAGGCTTGTAACCAGCTTTTTTCTGTGATTTTAACTTTTAAATCTTGCTCCCAGGCCTTCAGCTGCCAGGACTCTCCAGCAACAACATCATTCATGATTAGACTATAATGGCTAGAAAGGGGTCTGATCAGGTCCAAGCCCGACATCTTCCTCTGCTCCCACATGCTTAGCTGTCTAAGGCCTGATTTTGGGAAACCCCAACTGATCAAAAATTTATGGAGCCAAAGACGCTCAAATTGAAACCATGATGGAGCCGGAACACTACCCTCTGTTGGCAACTCTGCAGGATGCAGAGTATTTTGCACATATAATTCAGATACTTGGGAAAGGCCCCCACTCCTCCAATGGGAAACATGGGAGTCTGAAAGACCCAGAGGCGTAACTAGAAACCACAAGGCCCAGGTGCAAGAATCTAAGAAGGGGCCCCCCCACCGCCCCTCCCCCCCCCCAAAAAAAAAGGGTGAATTTAATACATATTTTTTTTTTACATTTTACACAGAAAAAAATGTGAATCAGATTACATGTCTGCAAAAGGAGGTACCCTGTGCCCACAGTCTGTGAGATGGTCTGACCACCTATTACTGCTATTACTGTATATATATATATATATATATATATATATATATATATATATATATATATATATATATATAGTGACACTATTTAACCCCCAGTACTGTATAAAGTAAGTTAGTGACACAGTCTGTAATCTGCCGGTGAGATGGCTAGCCTGACCCTACCCACCCAGTACTTTATAAAGTGACCACAGTAGTCAGTGACATGGGGTCCACTGTATATAGTGGTACTGTATAGTGACACTGTTTACCCCCCGCACCCCCCCAATGCTGTAGTAACAAGGTCTGTAATTTGCTGGTTCCACAAACATACACACATACATACATGCATAAATACACACACAGTCACATACATACACACACATAAACACCAATGGGTAAAGCAGAAACACTTACCCCTGTAATCATGTCACACTCACATGATATCAGTGCAGGCAGTTGTAGGTTAACGTTTTTTTTTTTAAGCTTGGCCCCCGCCCTCAGGGGCCCAGTCGCACCTGTGACCTCTGCACCCCTGTAGTTTCACCCCTGGAAAGACCCCTTAGCAGCCCTGGCATAGAGTGAATACAATAGTCTGGTATCCACAGTAAGTCTCGCAGGAGAAACCCTGGTGGCAGAGAGTATTGTTCGACCCCTTTCCACCTCTGGGCATCAGCAGATGTTCCCCATCCAGAGATATGTGTGAGCCATGCAGCCTCATAGTAGATAGAGACATTCGGGAGGGAGACACCACCTTGGTTATATGGCTTTTGTAGCATTTTTTTAGAGATTTCTCAGTTTTTTACCTTGCCAGATGTACCTCATGATCAGAGCATTAAACCTATCCAAGAGCTCCTTGGGTAGATTTATTGGAAGACAACGGAAGTAATACAAGAGTTTCGGAAGAATGGTAATTTTGACAGATGCTATCCTGCCTAGCCAGGACACCTCCTTAAAATTCCAGGAGTTTAAGAGACTTCTCAATTCCTGGAGAAGTTTATTGTAATTCTTATCTTTCACCACAGATATGTCTGGACCCAAAAGCAGCCCCAGATGGTTTATAGTCTCTGAAGACCATTTAAAGTGGTAGGTGTCTTGAAGAATTTCCAATTCAAATTTTGGGATGGGGATGGCCTCTGTTTTAGCAAGGTTAATCTTATAAAAGCTTAACAACCCGAATTGGGCTATGAGGTAATATAAAGCAGGAAGTGAACCAATAGGGTTGGTTAGGAATAGGGTGATGTCATCTGCAAAAAGAGTTATTTTCTCCCCTTGATGACTTAGGGGGACTGAATCCCTATAGCTTGGGCAAGAGGATCAATGGCCAGAGCAAACACCATGTGTGAAAGAGGGCAACCCTGCCGTGTCCCATTAGTAATAGAGAATTCTTCTGAGCAGAAACCTAACCCAGCTACTTTTGCGTAAGGGGAAGCATATAGGGCCCGTATAGCTATCATTATATCATTGGGGAATCCAAACTGTAATAGCACCTCCCAAAGGTAATCCCATCTGACCCTGTCAAAAGTCTTTTCAGCATCCAGGGCCAGGGCCAGCATGGGAACCCTCAGTCTATTATACAAAATTACCAAGAGATAACCTGCGCCAAAATAAAACCGCTACACACACTCCAATGGGTTAATATAAGATCTCTCAAATCCTTAACATTAGACAATTGGGAAAAAATAGAAAACCAAGGAGTGCTACAAAAAGCTAAAGTGTAACTGTACTGGATAATACGATTTAAGTGAATAATTTATGAATAATAGTTATATCTAATATGAGATATAAAAAAGAGTTATAAAAAATAATTGATAAATGAACTATGATAAATGAACTAGCCTCAGTGAATATGTTTAGTATTCGCCTGGTATTATCTGGCCCTTCCCTGTTCCATGTGAATCCTACCTGATCGGGATGCAGGAGTGTAGGTAATATCATACGCAATCTATTAGCCCACAATTTGGAATATAATTTTACATCAATGTTGATGAGAGAGATGGGCCGGTAACTGCTACACTGAGTTAGGTCTTTATCAGGTTTAGGAATGGTCAGGATCTTTGCTTCCAAAAGCTCTCTTCTGAAACTACCATAGTCTCTGGCCTCAGAGTATGCCCTCAGTAACAGGGGAGAAAGGGAATCCCGAAAAGTTTTATAAAACAGAGCAGGAAACCCATCGGTACCTGGGGCTTTACCATTTTGGAGTTGGCTTATTGCCTTCTTTAACAGAAAAAGGAGTTACAAGAGAGTTTTAGTTTCGCTAGGAAGGCTCGAATATTCTCCAGAAGAGAATTATCTCTTGTTTCAGAGTTATGTAGATTGTATAGTTTAGAATAGTATGCTGCAAAGGCATCTCCAATATCTTTAGGGGAGGTGACTTGTTGGCCATTCTTATCAATACTAAGGAATCGGGAACTTGCATATCTGCCCCTTAGTTTACGTGCAAGCATGGATGACGCCTTGTTCCCCTGGTAATAGAGGAGCTGCTTAAACCTACAAACCGCATTTTGAATTCGGGTCAATTCAACTTCTTTTATCTGATTACCCAGGGTCTCTACCTCCGCTGTAACTTCTGGGGAAGGGCTAGTTTTATTAGCCCTCTCTTTAAATCTGAGCTGAGCAACCAGGAGTCCCAGAGGAGCTCTCTGCAACTTTTTAATAAAGGCCTGTTTGCGAATACAAACTCCTCTAATATAGGCCTTCAGGGCCGCCCATATCGTTTGAGGCGAGATCAAAGAATCCAAGTTATGTGTCAAATATTCCTGGATAGATTGTTGTATTACGGATTTGAAGTCTGGGTTGGACCACAGATGATCCGGCAGCCTCCAGCCCGGGCAAGATGAGGTACATAAATTGGATTCTAGTGTAAAAATCAAGGCATCATGGTCTGACCAAGAGCAGGACTTAATCCTAGCCTCTCTAATTTTATTTAGGATCCATGTATCGGTAAGAAAATAGTCTAGTCTTGAATAAGACCTGTGTGGCTTCGAAAAAAAAGTATAATCCCTAGAAGAGGGGTGGCATGCCCTTCAGGCATCATAAAGATTATATTGTGAGGCTAGATCTCTAAATTTCTTATCTTTATTGATCGAATAGGCATCAATAGCTTTAGCCTTACTTATTTGTTTATCTAGTGTTGGATTCCAGATCATATTAAAATCGCCCCCAATCAGTAGTCTCCCTGTCTTAAGTCTTTCAACATTCTGCAGGAGGGTCTTAAGAAAACGGGGCTGATTCTGGTTTGGGGCATATAGATTGACTAGGGTGAATATCTGTCCGTCTAGCTTACAAATTAGAATGATGAATTTGCCCTCCGTGTCTGTTTCTAAATATATTTTTTCAAAGCTAACTTGTTTGTGTATGAGGATGGCAACCCCTCTAGTTTTATCCGAGTGTGTAGCTGAGACATAATGTACATACTGAGTGGATTTGAATTTTGGTGCTGCTGTGTTCAGCCAATGAGTCTCCTGCACAAACACAATTTTAGCTCTATTGGCATACATGTAGTTATTGAGGAGACTGCGCTTAGTGGTAGAATTCAAACCTTTACAATTCAAGGATGCAAAAGTGAGAATATCTGACTTTCACTTCATATTTAGAGGTTAAGGAAACAGGGAGAGAGAAAAAAAAGAGGGGGGGGGGGGGAAATAGAAAGATGAAAATAGGAGGGGAAAGCAGGAGGGAGAGAACAATAGACCCACCTACCCAGGTGTGGGCCTATTTAGTCGGAATCCAAGGGGAGTAGCAACTTAGTAGTCCACCAAATGTAGAGCAGAGTGTTCCCTATTAGGTTACAGGCACCAATGTAATTTTGGAGACACAGGAGAAGACCTAGCCGGGTCTCTTTAAAGAAATATAAAAAGACACAAGTAGATTGGAATGTACAGCACAGAAGCTAGAGTTAGAATTAAAACTAACTAGCTCTATTCCATGAACTTGGCGGCCCTATTCACCACCTAACAAGGAATTCGCACTTACACACTAAAGGTTGTCTAATTCATTGATCTCATCAATATGAGAAACAGATTGGGAGGGGGAGTGAATGGGAGATACTACATCAGGCGCTTCAATGCGACTTTAAGTAGTGGGCAAGTGGGCAAACATGGGGGCCAAGGGGATAAATAACGAATAGGGTCTGAGGACCCTAGGTAGATAAGAAAAACAGTTCCATTTCTATATAAGCTACTAATATTACTATTAATTTAGACAACAACCAAACAAGGAAACCTAGATTACAGTTACCACTTAACTTTTGGAGGGGAGGAGACAGTCTAAAAGGTGACCTAGATTGATATCTCCAAGCCATTATGCTTAGGGAGCTGGAATCTATTTCATCAGAAACTTGGTTTTAGTTCTCCTGTTATCAGGGTTTAGGTTGCATTTGTATAAACTAGCTAAAAACTACTGTGGGCTGTAGTTAGGTGTCCCTTAGTAACTAGCTTTAAATACCTCTGCTACTACAATAAATCCCAATAAATATAGGCATAGAATTGTACCTATTTCCACTCTGAAGCAGGTCCTAGCTAGTGGGGAGAAAGACAATGGTAAAAATAGGTTAATACAACATTTTAATACATAAGAACATTGGTGTTGAATCTACCTTATTCGAGGTGCATAACAATAGAAGTTCCAGCCTGGGCAACTCATTTACAAGAACACCATCTACCCCGGCTGAAATTCCACCTTAAGCAAACTTATATTCAGTAGCATTCAGGCTAAGTTTCAAAAACAGTGGAGTGGCTCAATAAATAAATAAAATAAATAAAAAAAAAGGGGGAAAAAAGGGGGAAAAAAACAACAGCCACATTGGAACAATGCAACAATTTGTTATAGTGTTAAACACACCCCTCTTGAGGTATGTAGCCATAGATGACCTAGTCCAGGTAACATATTAACAGAAAATTAGTCCCCCTGTTCAAAGACCCAGACCATGGCATCTAATATTAAGCAGCAGGGGGGGAGTCAGTCTAAAAGGTAACCTAAATTGATATCACCTAGTCATGATGTTTAGGGAGTTAGAATCTAATGCATCAGAAATTTGGAACTAGTTTTGGTTCTCCTGTAATCAGGATTTAGACTGCATTTGTATAAACTAGTTAAACACTAATGTGGGCGGAAGTTAGGTGTCCCTTAGTAACTAACTTTAAATATCTCTGCCACTGCCCTAAATCCCAATAAGTATAGGCATAAAATTGTACCTATTTCCACTCTGAAGCAGGTCCTGGTTAGTGGGGAGAAAGGCAACGGTAAAAATAGGTTAATACAACATTTTGGTACATAATAACATTGGTGATGAACCTATAACTATATAACTATAGTTATAACTATAGAAGTTTCAGTCTGGGCAGCTAATCAACAAGAACACCATCTACCCTGGCTGAAACCCCACATTTAGCAAACATATTCAGTAACATTCAAGCTAAGTTTCAAAAACAGCGGAGTGGCTTTTAAAAAAAAAAAAAGGGGTGGGGGAAACAGCAACCACATTAGAACAATACAACAATTTGGCATATAGTGTTGAGCATACCCTTCTTGGGGTATGTAGTCATAGGTGACCTAGTCCAGGTAACATAGTAACAGAAAATTAGTCCTCCTGTTCGAAGACCCAGATCATGCAATCTAATATTAAGCAGCAGTCTCTTAGATTAGATATCATCAGCTGAGGGACGATTCAATGTAATCTTGGGTACACTTTTCAGGCCCTGGGTTAAGGGCGGACACTGTGGAAGCGGTGTCCACTCCAGAGCAGTAGTCTGGAGCTGTTGTGAAGAACCTGCAGCCTCAAAAGGCGAAACAACCTGTGTTAAGTCCCAGTCCTTAAGGAGGTCCATCCCCTTATTAACTGATGATATTGTATGCAAAGACCCATTCCTGTTGACGATAAGCTTGGTAGGATATCCCCAATGATATTTGATGTTATGCTGGTGAAGAACTTGGGTTAATGGAGCAAAAGACTGCCTTCTCTGAAGAGTGAACTGGGACAGATCTGGAAAAACCGCTATGGATTGGAATTTTTCAGGCATCACAGGCTTATTTGCAAGTTCCCTTAGAATCTTTTCCTTATGTGTAAAGAAGTGGATCCTAGCCAGGACATCTCTGGGCTAATCTGCAGAGATATTTCGGGGTCTTGGGGTCCTACGGACCCTATCCAGGATGAAACTAGGAGTGTCAATATCCGTGAGAAATTTCATAAAAAAATTCTTTAATGAACTTCTCCAGGTCTGCCGTTGTGATCTCCTCTGAGACCCCCCTGAACCTTAGGTTATTCCTCCTGGATCTGTCTTCGAGATCTGAGTTTCAATTCCAGAACTGAACTGAAATTGAAATTGAGTTTCAATTCCAGAACTGAAATTTGAATAGCCAGGTTCTGGGAGTATGACAATAAATTTTCTTGATCCACTGCCAAATCCTCCTGTTTCCTCTCCAGTGCTTCTGTTCTTTAGCAATCGCTGCAATATCCCCACGGAGCTCAGCTGCTGAGCCTTTGAAACTATTCATGCGCTGGGAGAGCGTAGCTACTATACTGGCTGCCATATTATCCAATGGAGGGGATTCAACTGTGTGAGATAAATGGGTTTGGTCAGTCTCTTGTTCTTCAGAGGACATAGTACCCTCAAGCGAGGATTCGTTGTCTTCTCTAGCTGGATGTTTAAAATGATCTACCACAGTTCTTCTTGGTGGGCCTGCCAGTTTGGATTTATTTCTATTGGATTGGGACATAGCAAGGACTAAGCAGATATATCTTAAGCGACTACCACTATATTCTCAAGTTGCACTGTATACTAATGTCACATAGATGGAACTTCTCGGCTCCCCTGCCCCGTGTACCCAGCAGCCCACCTAGGCCATCATAGGATCACTGTTAATTTTCAAGGAGACATCCATGTTCAGCTGAGGAGAGACTCTCCCCCAGGGGAGAGTGTCATCTAATGACGATGTGGGGAAATGGAAAGTGGATATGACCCACCGGGCAGGTCTCAGTGGGAAATTGAGGGGGAGAGGCTATGTAGGCCTTAGAATATTACAAGCGGATCCTCAATATTCCTCCCTGGGTCAGGTTATGCGTATCTTTTAGGCAGACTCCTCTGCGTGAGATTAATGTATATTCAGTGAGGTAGCCTGTCCTCCCTGTTTTGCCTTCCCTTCCTCCTATTAGCCTCTTTTACTTTTCTACTCTCTTTTCTTGTATTATCTCCTTGAATTATAGTCTCTCTTTAATCCTTCTTTGTCTTATTTATCTCCTATCTCCACCCATCTCCTCCTCCATAGCTTTTCTTCCCTTTTTCCCATTCCCTCTCGTCCCCATTCCAGGGCCTCCTGGAACCCCCCTCGTGGTTTCAAACACTAGTGTTTAGCAAGCTGCCCAGGAATTAGATGATCTCCTGGGGGGGGGGGGGGGCTGGGAACGATAAGGAGAGCAAGTCACAAGGTTAAATAGTGTTTATGGTGCGAGATGATCATAGGCCTCAAGACAGCAAGAGGAATGTATATTGGGACAGGTTCGGGTTGTAGGTGATCAGGGAGAAGAAGGAGGTGTGTGCAGGTTGTACAGAAGTCTTACCGGCTCTACGTGTCCTCACGAATGATCTCTCCAGCAATCTAACAACTTGTCTGCCTCGTGGTGCAGGAGGAGGTTTCAGGGAAGATGACGGACTTTCACGACAGAGCTCCGATGTTTCTCCACTTGAAAAGGGCTCAGCTAGCAGGTATAGTCTGATCTAAACTTAGCTGTCTTCTATTTTTCACCCTACAAGTGAGCCGTGTGAGGCAGAGCTCCAGAAGACAGGACTCCTCCGCTTTTTTCTATCTTGTAGGCTAAGGTCCGCTATACACAGTGCACTCTATTACCCCTCGGCTGTCCCTGGGTGTTGTGGTCTTCAGCTCCGGAGCAGATCACCAACCCTCCGGAGCCTAGGGATGTCGCACTAGTTCCAATAGATACTGGTAGCAGGCCTGGGCAAGGTCTGAGCAAATGCGGTAAAAATTACTCCACGGGTTTTGGCTTCTCAAATACTAATTAGGGTCTCCTTCTCCAGGATATTCCATTACTTTGTCACTAGGATGGCCCCAAAAAGGTGCTAAAAAAAAACAATTTAAACTACTCTATCGCTAAGAGCTCCCTTTCAACACGTCTGCTCTTCTTAACGGTTGACCCCATTGTTATTATATTTTATCAGGACAAAATAGGGGAGGCAGATATCTTGGGATCCACTCATCAAACAACTAAATTGTAGAGATGAAAATAAAGATAATGGGAATAGCGAGATATATACTGTTACTTTCATATGTTTTAAGGGAAACGCTGTCTATAGACCTGAGATTTTCATGAAACAAAATGAAAGAACATGAGACAGTAATTTAATGAATAGGAACCCCATGTGACTGCACACCCATATAACATAAGTCCCACACTGTTTATACTAAATAACCTGTTGATTTTGAAGTAGTCATGCTTAAACATACTCAAACTATAAAAATAAAAAATAAAGATGCTCTCAATATTTGTGAGCCAGACTATTCTCCCTTAAAGGGACACTGAACCCAAAAAAAGCATGCAATTTTAATCAACTTTCGAATTTACTCCTATTATCAATTTTTCTTTGTACTCTTGCCATCTTTATTTAAAAAGCAAAAATGTGATGCATAGGAGCCGGCCAATTTTTGGTTAAGAACCTGGGTTATGCTTGCTTATTGGTGGGTAAATGTAAGCCTCCAATAAGCAAGCACTATCCATGGTGCTGAACCTAAAATGGGCTGGCTGCTAAGATTATCATTCCTGCTTTTAAAATAAAGATAGAAAAGAACGAAAAATTGATAATAGAAGTACATTAAAAAGTTGATTAAAATGTCATGCTTTATCTGAATCATGAAAGAAAAAACGTGGGTTTTGTGTCCCTTTAACACATACTGACTGGCATATTATGACATTTGCTTAAACAAATGAATTGTTTTTTCTCTGTGCCTTATTGGAAATATTTCATATTGAATGGGAAAAAGCCGAATAAATGTATTTTTCCTTAATATATGAATGGCACAATTATAAATATGAGACATTACCCTAAAGCCGTTACTGCTATTTTTCATTTAGTGGAAGTTGCAGTGGATGATGCTGATGCATTTAAAGTCCCTTTATAAAAACTATTCAAACAGAACCTTATTGTTTCTAGTAATAAGGGACAGTGTTCATACAAGCACAGAGACTGGTACTAGGCATAGGCATATGATGCCTATCTTGTGTCAAAAAATATTCTAACTGGTGCTCTGTACTGGCCTGGGGCTGTTGTGTATACTATATCCTGTATGCCCTGCTATTTACCTACATTTGCAGTTTCTTCTATTACTATAACTTTGATATGTTTTACAATAGACCTAGAATTACATATTATGGCAGGCATAAAGTACATTTATGTGGGGCATGCCTACAAATATTTTGCCTTTTCTTTGATACCTAAAGAAGCAGTGAAACAGTTTTTGTGGTTTAGCCCTTGAGGCTAACACACTGGGCCAGATTATAAGAGGCGTGCTATTTAGGACTTTTGCTCTTGTGCAAACGCCGCCAAAAGTAAACATATAACTTGCGCAGGTTAGCACACATATTACAAGTTGAAAGTAATTTTTTTGCATGCAAGAGAAACCCATCGCAAGCAAACTCCAGGACTTTGAATATCGCAACCACACTCCTTCTCCTCATAGACTTCAATGGAGAAGAAAAACTTAATGTAACACATATCGCTTGCGCACTAACCCCGACAAGAGTTAAACTTACTGCGCTAACCCGAAGGTAGTTATGAATATTTTACATTCCAATGTTCTTCACATATAAAAAAAAATTCTATTTATTTTTAAATACATATATATATATATATATGAAAAGGTATAGAGGTAGACAGGTGCACAGAAGCACCCCTAGTGTAATACGTTCTATATAAATGTACACACAAACAGAAAGGGAAATATCCACACTCACTTGGTTTAACCTCACGATATAAGGCATTTAAATAGCACTTGTGTTAGTAAGTGTTCACTCCTGGCTGATTCCTCAATCCGGTGTCCTCCCACACTTCTTCTTGAAGAGAGGGATCCCTCAGAGGTCTGGAACTTGTCCAGGTTAGTAAGGGGTTAAAAGGAGTGACTGATAATGTTGTAACCGTTATACAGTGACTGAAAATGTACTAACACCAGTATAGAGTAAAAAACTAAGTGATTTAATATAATTTGTGTACATAAAAAACAACAACAAACAGCCCACTTGAGGGCATGAGTAAACAATATAAAATACTTTGAAAGAGAAGAGCCATAGTCAGACTTTATTACAGGATAGTAACTTTAAAATCCTGTTTTGTTGCTGACTAATTTGCTCTTGAAATATCAGTAAAAGTAACTATGGAGCAATCAAGGATAGTATCTAACTGCTACACCGTTTTTCAATGTGTAACAGCCGATTCCTTATTCAGCTCCGCATAGACACGCTGAGTGTTCTGACGTTTGACGGGGGCGGAGCCTAACGTGTTTCACAACCAATCAGTTGCTTCATCAGAAGTAAGGGCCGCCCCCCAACCTAGATGCTCTTATTCGTTAGACTGTGGGCAATTAGCTTCTTTTTGGCCCTTCAGTCACCATCTTTACTTTGGGCAGCAAGGCAACAGTAATAATAATAAAACATGCTAACTAAATAATCTTTTTGTGCAATATATTATACAACTGTTTAAACTGGTAGTTACAGTAATCCCAACCTGTTAAACTTCAAATTGCACCTACTGGCTTTTTCGAGTTTCTTATTCTCATGAGTCCCCTTTGCTCTATATCGTGTTTCAACTAGAAACATAACGGGGCACTATAATTCATCTGTTATATATCTATGCATATACTATACACATTGAAACATTTATGTTCCTGCATGTCCCTAAATAAAACTAGTGTATCCTTTATATTTGTATATATGACCGGATTTAGTCCATATGGATAATATTGAAAAGGTTCTAAACATTATTAATAGCAATATTAAAATGTAAATATAAATAAATACTTTATAAATATATTCAACAGTTCTAAAAAAGTCTTAATTATTTCAAATATTTAAAAACTTCAGTTTAAAAAGCTCATAAAATTAAATGAATAAAAACCCTCTTTGGGAGCCTATGATAAGAGATACATATGGATTGCAAATTAAAGGAAAGCAGCAAGGTCAATGTCTTTGTTTAACCCTTTTGGCTCCAGAGTATCCATTTTATGTATCCAGAACGTTTCCCTTTTGCGTAATTCTAGAAGTCTGCTACCCCCTCTGTTACCTCTATGCACTTGTTCTATAGCTTTAATAAAAAAGTCATTCTTGTTTTTACCATGTACCTGAGAAAAATTATTTATCAGTGGGTTCTTAAGGGTGCCAGCCTCAATGTCTTTCAATTGCTCTAGGCAGAGTATTTTTAGACCCCGTTTAGTGCGCCCTATGTATCTCTTTGGAGTGCTGCATGTACACTCCAACATGTATACCACATAATCCGATTTACAGTTAGGTATACTTTTAATTGGAAATTTTTCCCCATTGGGACTGCTCTCTACAAATGTATTACATTTTTTGTTTTTATGAATATGTGCACAGCAAACGCAGTTTTTATGTGAACACTTAAAGAAACCCTTTAGGTCTGCAATCTTTCCAGTATTTTTCTGTTTTTAGTGGTTTGTATCACACTTGGAGCTAACACATTTTTTAAATTTTTATTTTTCTTATAGGTGATATTCGGTTTGTTACCAAGAGTATCTTTGAGTATTGGATAATTTTTCAGTATTGACCAATTTCTTTGTAATATATTTTTTTTCTCCAGTGTCCTTCATTAAAGATGGTCACAAAGTTAACCCTAGTATCTATTTTTTGCCTCTTTTGTGGTTGCGATATACAATTTCTGTTTTCATTTTCATTGGAACCTGGTTCATCTACTTGTGCTTTTTTCCCATGTACCAGTGTATATCTATTTAGTGTATTTGCTCTTTTATATGCCCTTTGTACTGTCTTTACTGGATAGTGTTTTTCTGCAAATTTATCTTGTAGACATTTTGCCTCTATCTCAAAGTTCTTGGCTTCAGTACAATTTCGCCTAAGCCTCTGAAATTGTCCGAAAGGGATATTTTCTATCCATTTCGGATGGTGGCCACTTCTAGCGTCTAAATAGCCATTTGTGTCTGTGGCCTTTCTATAGAGTTTGCTTTGTATACTTCCGCCTGAGATGTACAAAGTAACATCCAGGAAATCAATAGATGATTGTTCTAATCTCTGGGTAAAGGTGAGATTCATACAGTTGCCATTCAACTCCTGTACATAAGTATTCCAGGATTCTACTTCACCATCCCAAATTATTAGAACATCATCTATGAACCGATGCCAGAAAATAACGTTTTTATGTTTAAAAGTAGAGCCATTATAGACCATGTCTTCCTCAAATGCTCCCATATAGTGGTTTGCAAAGTTGGGCGCAAATTTAGTGCCCATGGCCATCCCTGTACTCTGTAGATAGTTTTTCCCTTCAAACTTGAAGTAATTGTTTTGCAAAATGAATCTAATAGACTCTAGTATAAAACATCTTGGTATTTTCAGTAGATGATTAGTCTTATCTAGTGATTTTTTGATAGCACTAATCCTAAATTCATGTGGGATCGATGTGTACAATGCAGTCACATCTAGCGTAGCCCAATTATATGTAGACTTCCACTCTAATCCCTCTATAATTTGTAATAAATGGGGAGTGTCCCTCAGATATGAACGCAAGTTAAGTACCATAGGTCTGAGGAATAGATCTACGTATTTCGAGGGTCTTGCTGTGAGGGAGTCTATTCCCGAGATGATTGGTCTCCCTGGGGGTTTATCTAGACTCTTATGAATTTTAGACAAATAGTAGAATATTGCCATCTTTGGCTCATCATTAGCTAGATACTTTCTCTCCCGTTCGGTTATCACCTTATTTTGGTAACCATTGTTTATGTGTTTCATATAGGATTTCAAGAATAAAGTAGTGGGGTCACCTCTTAGGACAACATATGTATTAGTATCTGATAATTGACGTGCAGCTTCTTCTATATAGTCTTTCTTGTCTAAAATCACTATTCCTCCTCCCTTATCGGCTTCCCTGATTACGACCTGTTCATTATCTGTCAGTGTTTTTAAAACTCTTTTTTCTTTAATACTAAGATTGTAATTACCGATGTTATAGTCCTGACATAAATCCATACACTCTTGAATGACTTTATCTTTGAAAAGGATGATATACTTTCCTTGAGATTGTACTGGAAAAAATATTGATTTTGGTCATAAACTATTATTTATTTTACCTAGTTCTTCTAATATTGCATTGTTTTTATCTATTTCCAAATCATTTAAAACAGAGAAATCTAAATGGGAAGGATAATTATTCCCACTTTCCATATGTAGATCTATTAAAGCTTCCAATGTTTCCATATCTGTTTGTGTGAGGGTATCAGAGATATGATTTTTCTTTTCGTTTTCAAAGTGTCTTACCAGTGTTAATTTGCGAATGAATTTGTTTATATCAATAAATAGTTTGAATGGATTAGGTTTTTGAGTAGGTGCAAAGGATAACCCTCTTTTTAGGAGGTTAGTTTCCTCTAAGCTAAGCATATGTGTCGATAAATTAAAAATCTTTATAGTGTCCTTATTTATTGTCTCATTTCTCTGCGTCTTTTTAAGCTGAGATTTTCTTCCAGCCCTACATCCTTTTCTTCTTCCATGTGTCTTTTTCCCCTTCTCCCTTTGATATGTGTTTGTGGTTGTCTCCACTCTAAAGGTATATGTTGTGGGGTTAACCTTTCTCCTAATGCCTCTGAAACTCTTGTTTTTTCTGTTAAATGTCTGTCTTGAAAATCCTTCTCATGGTAGTTGTTTCTACCTCTGAAATTACCACTTATTTGTTGTTCCCAGGTATAATTATTCTTTTCACGTGAGTCATTAAGTTCCTGATGATTATAGTTTCCTTCTACGTATGTCTTATGGTAACCCCTGTGTTGGTTATAGTGGATATCCCTCCTACCTCTCTTGTAGTGGCTGCTACCCCTAGAACTATGAGGGTATACATTTCTATTATATCTGTCTGTTTCATATGGATCAGCTCTATATCCTCTATATTGATATTGGTTTCCTTCATTTGGAATATCATGTCTATTATATCTAGAATTGGTCTCTCTAATTGGAAATTCAAACCTAACATTGGGCGTTTTTGGAGTTCTCAACCCCGAGTTTTTATTATCTTTAGAAGGCTTATTTCTATTTGTACCACTAAAGTGATTTTTGTGTATAGCCCCTTTGTTAGTGGTGTTTGATGTAAGGGGTGTGTCATTACCAACCGGTGTAATTTTTGTAAAAGATACATCTGTTTCAATTTCAATATTTCCTGTTTGTTCACTATTTTTATTTTGAAGATCTCGTTCTTTCTTTTTCTTTAGTTTTAAATCTCTCTCTAATTTGTTCATTCTTTCTCTTATATCACTATCTAGTTGATCATAATAGGCATCTCCTTTAAATGGTAAAAGTAAAGTTCCCAGCTTTTTAAGAACTGCAGATACCCTTTCTAAATTTGCCTCTCTGAACCTGATTATGATTCTCATTAATTTAGTAGAACTTTCCTCTTAAACAGATTCCCATTCAGTAATGAGCTCTATGTCTGTACTGTTAAAAATAGCAGTTTTAGTTAATATTAAACCTTTTGGTATTACACCTGCTTTTAGGTAAGTCTCCAATCCTATTATATCACACCAGTTCTTTATCTGGATTTTACTTAATTTTTCCACCTGTTTAAACAGTTCTCTAGGATTAACTGGTTTTGGTACATTATTAATGTTAGTCTCTCCCTGTAAATCTACAGATAGAGTTCTCTTTCTATTATTTGGGTCAAAATAAACACCAAAATTACATGTGGATGTGTCTCCAGCTGCTGATAACATGGTAAAAAATATATAGGACACAGATGCCCCAAATTTATACCCAAACAGAATGCAAAAGATATAATTATTCAGCGCTAAGAGAGTATGAGTAATCTATAAACCTTATTTAATATATATATTCCCATCCATTAACAAGAATATGTTTATAAGACAGAACTGATTAGGTACTAAATAGTCCCATACAATTTAAACTGGATAGTCTATGGGCTGGAGCTATAATTGTTCATATAGTCCTTAGTTCTTGTTTCTGTGTGCCACAGAGTCTGACAGCCCGTCTGGTAAAGAGAAATCCCCCGTAGAAAGAGGTCCCTCCTGAGTGTCTGAGGTATAGAGGTAGACAGGTGCACAGAAGCACCCCTAGTGTAATACGTTCTATATAAATGTACACACAAACAGAAAGGGAAATATCCACACTCACTTGGTTTAACCTCATGATCTGAGGTATTTAAATAGCACTTGTGTTAGTAAGTGTTCACTCCTGGCTGATTCCTCAATCCGGTGTCCTCCCACACTTCTTCTTGAAGAGAGGGATCCCTCAGAGGTCTGGAACTTGTCCAGGTTAGTAAGGGGTTAAAAGGAGTGACTGATAATGTTGTAACCGTTATACGGTGACTGAAAATGTACTAACACCAGTATAGAGTAAAAAACTAAGTGATTTAATGTAATTTGTGTACATAAAAACAACAACAAACAGCCCACTTGAGGGCATGAGTAAACAATATAAAATACTTTGAAAGAGAAGAGCCATAGTCAGACTTTATTACATGATTGTAACTTAAACCCTTTGAGTGCTAATGACGGCTCTGAGCCGTCACAGAGTTTATTACTCTGGTGCTAATGACGGCTCAGAGCCGTCATGAGCACTCTCCAACCTTGAGGGAGATCTGGGGGCTCCTAACAGCTCCTACCCCGGCGCACGGTGACGTCATGCGCAATAAGTGATGACGTCACCATGCAACTTTATTTATTTATTGATAAATCATTTTTCTCAGGTACATGGTAAAAACAAGAATGACTTTTTTATTAAAGCTATAGAACAAGTGCATAGAGGTAACAGAGGGGGTAGCAGACTTCTAGAATTACGCAAAAGGGAAACGTTCTGGATACATAAAATGGATACTCTGGAGCCAAAAGGGTTAAACAAAGACATTGACCTTGCTGCTTTCCTTTAATTTGCAATCCATATGTATCTCTTATCATAGGCTCCCAAAGAGGGTTTTTATTCATTTAATTTTATGAGCTTTTTAAACTGAAGTTTTTAAATATTTGAAATAATTAAGACTTTTTTAGAACTGTTGAATATAAAGTATTTATTTATATTTACATTTTAATATTGCTATTAATAATGTTTAGAAACTTTTCAATATTATCCATATGGACTAAATCCGGTCATATATACAAATATAAAGGATACACTAGTGTTATTTAGGGACATGCAGGAACATACATGTTTCAATGTGTATAGTATATGCATAGATATATAACAGATGAATAATAGTGCCCCGTTATGTTTCTAGTTGAAACACGATATAGAGCAAAGGGGACTCATGAGAATAAGAAACTCGAAAAAGCCAGTAGGTGCAATTTGAAGTTTAACAGGTTGGGATTACTGTAACTACCAGTTTAAACCGTTCTATAATATATTGCACAAAAAGATTGTTTAGTTAGCATGTTTTATTATTATTACTGTTGCCTTGCTGCCCAAAGTAAAGATGGTGGCTGAGGGGCCAAAAAGAGGCTAATTGCCCAGAGTCTAACGAATAAGAGCATCTAGGTTGGGGGGCGGCCCTTACTTCTGATGAAGCAACTGATTGGTTGTGAAACACGTTAGACTCCGCCCCCGCCAAACGTCACAACACTCAGTATGTCTATGCGGAGCTGAATAAGGAATCGGCTGTTACACATTGAAAAACAGTGTAGCAGTTAGATACTATCCTTGGTTGCTCCATAGTTACTTTTACTGATATTTCAAGAGCAAATTAGTCAGCAACAAAACAGAATTTTAAAGTTACGATCCTGTAATAAAGTCTGACTATGGCTCTTCTCTTTCAAAGTATTTTATATTGTTTACTCATGCCCTCAAGTGGGCTATTTGTTGTTGTTTTTTATGTACACAAATTACATTAAATCACTTAGTTTTTTACTCTATACTGGTGTTAGTACATTTTCAGTCACCGTATAACGGTTACAACATTATCAGTCACTCCTTTTAACCCCTTACTAACCTGGACAAGTTCCAGACCTCTGAGGGATCCCTCTCTTCAAGAAGAAGTGTGGGAGGACACCGGATTGAGGAATCAGCCAGGAGTGAACACTTACTAACACAAGTGCTATTTAAATACCTCATATCATGAGGTTAAACCAAGTGAGTGTGGATATTTCCCTTTCTGTTTGTGTGTACATTTATATAGAACGTATTACACTAGGGGTGCTTCTGTGCACCTGTCTACCTCTATACCTTTTCAGACACTCAGGAGGGACCTCTTTCTATGGGGGATTTCTCTTTACCAGACGGGCTGCCAGACTCTGTGGCACACAGAAACAAGAACTAAGGACTATATGAACAATTATAGCTCCAGACCATAGACTATCCAGTTTAAATTGTATGGGACTATTTAGTACCTAATCAGTTCTGTCTTATAAACATATTCTTGTTAATGGATGGGAATATATATATATATGAAATAAGGTTTATAGATTACTCATACTCTCTTAGCACTGAATAATTATATCTTTTGCATATATATATATATATATATATATATATATATATATATATATATATATATATATATATTTATAGATATATACAGTTATATTTAGTAATATCTATTTAAAAATACATAGAACATTTTCCCCTATGTGAAGAACATTAGAATGTAAAATATTTACAGTACATACACAGTCAAACACATTTATCATATTTACTGATTAAAAATAAATGTTCTTGTTATCAGGTATTTGAGTGGAAAGGGCTAAACAAGTATATATGCATATGCATAAATGTGTATGCATGTATATATGTGTTTATATGTTTATAGATGTATGTATATAGATGTATACACATATAAACATAAATACACATGTATACGCATATATATATATATATATATATATATATATATATATATACAGTATAACCCTTTCCTTTCAAATACCTTGTAATATACCATACATCTTTGAACCCTTATAACATTTTATTTAATATTTATCTAAATAAATTTTATTATATAGTGTATATATGAGTGTAACTGTTAATCTTATTGTGTTTATGAATGTGTTTAATGCAAATTTTTTTAGCCATAACCCTTTACGCAAGGCCTTCAATCACGATAATATGATGAGCGCAAATTTAGTTTGTGCTCACACGGTTCCTTTTAACTTGTAATTTGTGCACAATTAATGCAGTAGCAATATAATGTTAGCATGCCACTTGTAATCTAGCCCACTATTAGGTAATACCTTCAGTCTATGCTTTCCAAGTGCTCAGCTGAGATTATTACTTTCTGCTTTGTTTATGTTTAAACCCTGTCCTCAGAGTCAGAGGTATTCTGTTCCCAGATGCTAGCAGCACACCTATAACCATTTCAAGATATCTGGATAGCTTTGATTTAAGATGTTTGTGTAATAAATGTATTAAAAATAAAAACAGTTTTTAAATTCAGAACTGTGCTTTTAAAAATGACTTTGTTAAGCCTGAAAATCCTATTAATTATATTCATGGAAAACAGTTCTGCTTCAATAAGGAAAAAGTGGTTCTGCTGCCATCTGTTTCTAGGTTTTAAAAATAGGATTCATTTTGGCGAGTGTTTGACCTTTGGATTTTAAAATCCACATGGAGAGACATGAAATTTCAAAATGGAACTTTACAGACAGTAATCAATGAGATGAATCCAAAAGCATTTATGGGGACAATAGTCCTTAAAGAAACATACAGTATCTGGGTATTCTATAAGCAATGTTTATCAGATGAGTCTAACAGGGATCTTATTGATATCTAAAGATTTATAAATGTATGCCCGGCCATGTATTTAAAGGGACATGAAACCCAAACTTTTTCTTTCATGATTCAGATAGAGCATGCCATTTTAAACAACTTGCCAATTTACTTCATTCTCTTGATATCATTTGTTGAAAAGCATATATAAATAGGCTCAGTAGCTGCTGATTGGTGGCTGCACATAGCTGCCTTGTGTGATTAGCTCACCCATGTGCATTGCTATTTCTTCAACAAAGGATATCTGAAAATTAAGCAAATTAAATAATAGAAGTACATTGAAATGTTGTTTAAAAATTCCACAATTACCTCAATAAATGCTACCCTGATATGGACTACAATTTCAAGATGGGTTATTTGATGCTAACATTTTATTGATATATAATGTATTATAGTCCTTCAGACAACCAAATCCATTATTCTCTAGCTGTCACGTTAGCACTAAACAACAACACAACACACAACAGCAATAGTATTCCCAACACCAACTCTTAATCCTACCATAACCCACAATGCTAACACCAACCCTAAATCCCCCCAAAAATCCTAATCATAACCAAAATCTGCCGGCCCCAAAACTAACTGAAATCCCTAACTGTAACCATAATTATAACACCAATCAGTCTACCTTAAAAGGGACATGATAATCAAAATTAAACTTTTATGCTTTAGCCAGAGCAATTTTAAAATATTTTTCAATTTAATTCTATTAGCAAAAATACATTGCTCTCTTGGCATCCTTTGTTGAAAAGCATACCTTGGTAGGCTCAGGAGCAGCAATGCTTTACTGGGAGATAGTTGGTTGGTTACTACACACATATGCCATACCAGACGTGTTCAGCTAGGTCCCAGCAGTGCATTGCTGTTCTAGATTTCACTTACTTTTATTTAAACCCTTTGCGGGGGCTTAATACATAACTATATTAAAGCAATAGTGCAAAAATAAAATGCCCTGACACATTTTCATTTTGCACTTTTTTGACATTAAGAAAGAATGTAAGCTTTCCTTTGCATAAATATAAGACTAAAAATAACTGTATTTGCCATTCTTAATGGAAGGGTAATATAGATGACCTACTACTCTTCATTATAGCCTATAGTCCATATATGCCATCAGCTTTTAGATAGTTGTTATCATTCAAGTTATTTGTGCAGCAATATCTAGAAACTCAGTAGTCATAGGATGTAATGTAATACATATAAAACAAAATACACTAGAAAATAAAAGTCAAAATACCAAATTCAACTTAATTGGTAATAGGAAAATATATAGATGTACACAGCAGTTGAATATATATTTTTAGAGCAAAGACATATTTCACTGAACCACATGGAAAGATATTAAGATACTGAAAATTGTGTTCTCTGGAAAAAGTCAATACTGAATTTAAAATGTCAGTGAGGTAAAATAAAAATATATTTTCCTCAAAACTGTGCAATAATGCTATAATAGCAAAGAAAACAAAACCACACAGTTATTTTGCATTGTTAGTGCCTTTTAGTTATCCATAAATCCTTTGCTCTCTGGCACATTATGGTGTTTCTAATATTTCTTCAAAACCATAGCAACATAAATTCTCATCAGGATTCTATCAGCTGAAAAAAAGCCTATTCTGTAGTAATCTCATGTACACAGTGTCTCACTATCTTTCATTTATGGAATAGCACAGGAGAAAGTTATTATTTAAAACAATATTGAAAGAAAGGAATGCCCTTGAAATGATTTTGCAGGACAATAATTCACATCTTGTGTCAGTCAGATTTTTTAGAGCTATTTACATTTTATACCATTATAAAATCGTACCGCACAATCAATTTCACTGAATTCTTTCACTTCATTCTTTAAAATGATTTTAAAATATTGCAAGTACAGTATAGCAAATGCAGTTTAATAGCAATTCTATGTGACATTGGGCAAGTGATTTTATGAACTCGGCCCCAGGCATCAGACATTACAGAACACTGCAAACTATTTAGGAGAGGAAGGAAATGTTGCTGTGCTACTCTGAGTAAAATAAAGCTCACAGTAAAAATAAAAATTTCCAGACAGCTTGGTTATCTATACTGCACACATTTAACAAAATCCCTTTTTTTTCTTTTTTTGTTGCCATTGTAAAGGTAAAAAAAGCAAATAGATCATACACAGCTTGTCCACAAACACAACACGTATAACTTCAAAAACTGCACATTCTACATTCTTTTTTTATAACGTTTAATAAATAAATTGTTAGAACACACAGTACCAATATTTACAATTTCACACAGAATGGTGCATTTTATTAGCATTATTTTGTATCTTAAAATGTTAAAGATTGTATCTTAAAATCCTTTTGTGCACAAATGCAAAGTATAGATTTAAGGGTCAAATAGAATTTCTGCAACTTAAAGTGGCATTAAAATAATAAAAAAAATGTTATGCATATGAAAGAGTACTACTTATTAATCATGCTAAATATTTTTGCATAATAAAGGCTATGTTTATATTTACTTTGGTCTGAAACTAACAGAACGTATCCACCATCAGTCACATGATAATCACAAGTTTAATTACTGCCCATATTTTACAAACATGACAGGATGTTCCATTAAATTGATCTAAAAGAAAACAAAATATACGAACAATCCATGTTTAAATGATATAAAATTGTGTTGCAAAGATCGAAAAATGTAAATTCTGTTCACCAAATGTCAACATAAATATAGATGACAGATGCTCGGAGACAACAATATAACGTTGGAACAGTAATCTCCATATGATATGAATATTACTATATGTTAAGGCATAGGTATATTTATAGCTGTTAACAGAGAAAGATCAATTTATTTTAGTAGTTTTCTGAGTATATGTATTTGTGATGTATGATATATATTATTCCAAGATTATTTCTATATTTAGCTTATTATTATATTTAAGATATCCTTCATTAATCTAATCATCTATATGCCTATAAGTGAAACTGATAAACGAAATTATTAGCATAAGCAAAGTTCTAATTATATTGCATTGTGTATTAACAGAGCTATCATGACACTGATCATTTACACATGAGATGTTTAAAGGACCACTCAAAGCAGTAGAATTGCATAATCAATAGGTACACAATAAAAAGACAATGATTTAATACCTACTCTGCATTTCAAATAAGCAGTAGATTTTTTCTGACAAATGTATTTTTTCTCCCATTGTCCAGTCCCCTGTATTATGTGACAGGCATTAGCCAATCACAGACTAGTATACATAACCCAGTGAGCTTGTGCACATGCTCAGTAGGATCTTGCTCCCCAGAAAGTATGTACATAACACAATTGTGCAAACTTTGATAATGGAAGTAAATTGGAAAGTGTCTTAAAACTTGCTCTATCTGAATCATAAAAGCTTATTTTGATGAGTGTCCCTTTTTTGTTTGGGGATCAGCATATGCACACACCAGATAATACTACTTATCCATTATTGCTGTATACTAAATTCATAAATACATTGTCCAGGAACACCCTACCCTCTAAAAAATATAGCTTTACCCTTCTGCCTAGCAAAAGTCAATAAGTTCCTCTAGATGTAGCACCTGAACTTATAATGAACTAATTAAATATAGAATCATTAAAAATTAGTCTGTGATTGGCTGATGTCTGTCACATGATACAGGGGGCCGGACAATGGGGAAAAAATACATTGGTCAGAAATAAATCTACTGCTTATTTGAATTTCAGAGTAGGTGTTAAATCATTGTCTTTCTATTGTGTACCTATTGACTATGCAATTCTACTGCATTGAGTGGTCCTTTAAAAAGGGCTGCACTATGATTTTACACTTGTATTGGACCCAAATAAATATATAGAAAATGTTTGTGTGGAAGGTAGATCATTAAAGGGACAGTCTACTCCGGAATCTTTTTTGTTTAAAAAGATAGATAATCCCTTTATTACATATTCCCTAGTTTTGTACAACCAACACATTTATATTAATATTAATATATACTTTTACCTCTGTGATTACCTTGTATCTAACCCTCTGCAGACTACCCCCTTATTTCAGTTCTTTTCACAGACTTGCATTTTAGCCAATCAGTGCCCACTCATATGTAACTCTACGGCCATGAGCACGTTATCTATATGGCACACATAAACTTACGTCCTCTACCTGGGAAAAACTGTTAAAAGCATTCAGATAAGAGGCGGCCTTTAGGGGCTTAGTACATGAGCTTACCTAGGTTTAGCTTTCAACTAAGAATACAAAGAGAACAAAGCTAATTTGATGATAAAAGTAAATTGGAAAGTTGTTTAAAATGACATGCCCTATACCTGTTTTTATATATGCCTAGAACGATTATTTACGAGGAAAGGCAGCAAGATATTTGTTTATATATATTAAAAAGTGCTGACAATACTGTATAAAGGCAGCATTGCTGAGAGGCGTTTTACTATACTTTGCAATGGGTGGTGATGCTGGCGACAAATTCCAAGTAGCATGGCCACCTACATTGGCAATGTAAAGTAAATGATCCCTTTTAAATAAATCTCACAACAAAATAAACACACCGCAGCCTACATTAATAAGCCCCAAACCGCCACAACCCCCACTGCAATAACCCCTATTCTACTTAAAGGAACATGAAACTCAAAATGTTTCTTTCATGATTCAAATACAGCATGCAATTTTAAACAACTCTCTAATTTACTTCTTTTATCTAATTTGCTTAATTCTCTTCTATCTATCTATCTATCTATCTGTATGTCTGTCTATCTATCTATCTATCTATCTATTGGGTTCTTTTAAAGCGCGGCTATTCACCCGTAAGGGTCTCAAGGCACTGAGTTCAGTTGAAGAGCCAGGTCTTGAGGTCCTTTCTGAACTTAGTTAGGGCAGTAGCTTGTCTGAGGTGCAGCAGGGAGGGTGTTCCAAGTCTTGGCTGCTAGGTGAGAGAAGGATCCCGCTGTGGTTTTCCTGATTTGGGGGATGACTGCGAGGGCATGGTTGGCCGATCAAAGTTGTCTGGCGGGGGTGTAGAAGGTAACGAGGTGGTTCAAGTATTCGGGACCGATGTTGTGGAGGGCCTTGAATATGTGGGTGAGAAGATTGAAGGTTATTCTTTTGTTGATGGGGAGCCAGTACAGGTCCAGCAGGTGTTTGGTGATGAGGCATTGACGAGGGATGTCGAGGATTAGTCTGGCCGAGGCGTTCTGGATTAGCTGTAGTCTCTTTTGGAGCTTGATGGTGGAGCCAGCGTAGAGTGCATTGCCATAGTCCAGTCGGCTGCTGACGAGGGCGAGGGTGACAGTCTTCCTGGTCTCGGTTGTGATCCATTTGAAGATCTTTCGCAGCAGGTGAAGTGTGTGGAAGCATGCAGAGGAGACGGCGTTGATTTGTCGGTCCATGGAGAGCGATGAGTCCAGGATGACGCCTAGATTTTGTGCATGGTCTGTGGGGGTTGGAGGGTGTTCGAGGTCTGTGGGCCACCAGGAGTTATTCCAGGCAGATGTGGTGGGACCGAGGAGGGGGACTTTGGTCTTGTCTGCATTCAGCTATAGGCAGTTGTAGCTCTTCCAGGTGGCAACTGCTTTCAGCCCTTCGTGGACGTTTCTCTTGGTGGTGGTGGGGTCCCTGGTGAGTAAGATGATTAGCTGGATGTCATCAGTGTAGGAAACAATGTTGAGATTTTGTTGTTGGCCGATGGCGGCGAGAGGGGTCATGTTTATGTTGAATAGGGTGGGGCTCAGCAAAGAGCCTTGGGGTACACCGCAGCTAATTTCTGTGGGCTTGGAGGTGAAGGGTGGGAGTCTAACTTTCTGGGTTCTGCCAGTGAGGAAGGAGGTGATCCATTCCAGGGCTTTGTCACGTCTGCCGGCATCATGTAGGCAGGTGCCGAGGGTGAGGTGGGAGATAGTGTTGAATGCTGCTAAGAGGTCTAGGAGAATGAGGGCGGTGGTCTGTCCTTGGTCAAGTAGGGCGAGGATGTTGTCTGTGGCAGCGAGGAGGGCAGTCTCTGTGTTGTGGTTGCTCCTAAAACCAGATTGGGAGGGGTTCAGGGTGTGGTTGGCCTCAATGTAGTCAACGAGTTGTGCGTTCATGGACTTCTCAATGACTTTGGCTGCAAAGGGGAGTAGAGAGATTGGGTGGTAGTTCTTTCGGATCACTGGGGTCAGACGTGGGTTTTTTCAGTAGGGGTTTTAATTCTACGTGCTTCCAATCATCTGGGAAGGTGACGGTTTCGACTGATCAGTTGATGGTGCTGCAGAGCTCAGGGGCAATGGTGTAACCCACTTTGTTGAATATGTGATGCGGGCATGGGTCTGAGGGTGCTCTAGAGTGGATCGATCTCATGATTCTGATGGTGTCCTCTGTGGTGAGGGGGCTCCAGATGGTCCTTGGGGGGCAGGCAGTGGTGTATTTGGGTGAGCTATCAGTGGGAGTTGGTGGGTAGGTGGTGGTGGGTGAGTTCTGGGGCACAAAGCTGTCATAGATGTCGATGATCTTGTGGTGGAAGTACGTTGCAAGGTTATCGCAGAGGTCCTGAGAGGGCGAGATGTCATTGGTGTCGCTGTTGGGATTGGAGAATTTCTTGATGACTGTGAATAGCTCCTTGCTGTTGTGGATGTTGGCATTGATTCTATCTTGGATGGCTGTTTTCTTGGTGGTTTTGATGAGGTGGTGGTGTGTAGTGATTGCATTTTTATTCGCAGGGGTCTTGCTGGATTTCCAGGTCCTTTCTAATTGCCTGCAGTGGTGTTTAGAGACCTGGAGGGCCGGGGTGAACCAACTAGCCTTGTTGGTGGGTTGGCAGTTGGACGGTTTCTTGAGAGGGGCAAGGGTGTTGGTGCAGTCTGTGAGCCAGTGGTGGAGCTTGCGGGCAGAGGAGTTGACATATGTGCAGGTAGCTGGGGGGGACTCTTGATATCCTTTGCTGAAAAGCATGTCTAGATAGGCTAATTAGCTGATGATTGGTGGCTACACATAGATGCCACGTATGATTGGCTGACAAGTGTGCATTGCTATTTCTTCAACAAAGGATATTTAAAGAATGAAGCAAATTACATAATAGAAGTAAATTGGGATGTTGTTTAAAATTGTATTCTCTATCTGAATCATGAAAGAAAAAAATTGGGTTTTATGGGTCCCTTTAACGCCTATACCTCCAGAACCCCCATCGCAAAAACCCTACTACTTATCCCCTATACTGCAAACAACCTCTACACTACTTAACTCCCTAACAGAAAACTCCCCCAAGAACCCTAACATAATGCCACCTAAGTTACAAAAAAAATAATACTTGCATTACAAAAAAATAAAAAAAACACATTACCCAAAAAAAAAAACCACTACAAAAAAGCCCCAAAAAACTGTATGACCTACCCTAAAACTAAAGTCCCCTTAAATAAAATAAAAAAATTAAAAAAAAAAAACCATATTAACACTAAAACCTACTCTGAAAATTGCCATTAAAATGGCATTTGTTGGGGAACCCCCTAGTTGAAGCGAATAGCATTAAAAAAACCTACAGAATACTAAAAACAAAGTACCACCCCCCAAAAAAAAATAATAAAATATGCATATATAGAGAAGCTGAGTGCACCTCACTAATATGAAAGTGTGCAATGATGTGTAATGTGCACAAACTAATGTGAATAATGCTTAAGGTGATAATGACTGGTTTTCTCCAGCTAGTGTCAGTATATAATGTGCAACAAAACAATAATTAAATTAAATTAATAAGATAAACAATCCTTCTGAACTGAAATAATGTGTAAACAGTGCACATATAAATATACAAATATCTAAAAAATCAATTGAATATAAATATAAATTGTCACCATATGTAAAAATCTATTTCAATCCTCCTATAATGGAGTAGCGGAGTGACAATAAAACACAAGAAAAAATTATAATAACCTCCTTTGTGCTTTAGGGACGATTCAGGCTGCTAACTCCTTCCCAAGCTCAATGTAGCAACTGAGTGACGATAACTGTATCAAAAGAAGAACAAAGGAGGCGCCGCAATGGTGCAGATCAAAAAGAACAATGAGATCACCAAATAATATTTACAGGGTACTCACAATATATTAAGCATTAGATAGTGCAAGTAACGCCTCCTGAACACTTACGAATCACCATTCAGACAGCTCAACACAGGTAAAATGTCTTCTTCTCTAGCTTAGTAAACAACTGAGTATCCCAAACTGTATTGAAAAAAAGAAGAACAAGAGGGGTGCCGCAATAGTGCAGATAAAAATGGACAACCAAATCTCTAAAAGATATGTGCAGGGTACTCACTCAGTCATGTGAGTCGCGCTTCCTGAAAACTTATGAGCCGTTCAGATGGCTCAATATAGGCATAAACTGCTACGTTCCTCCAAGTGTGGGAATCAAGCAAGCAGATCGGTGCAACTGGAAGTATCCTCGGCGTTGAATGAGAGCCGTTAGTAGTCTCAAGCTGGAACAGTGATAAGCTCCGAGGTGTAGTCGGAAATAGGGCCAATATTAAAACAAGTGAAGTTCGCTGACAAAGTCTTCTATCAGCAGGTAAAACAAATGTTCTCTTTCTTGGACCCCATGGCAGTTCCTTGTTTCTGCAAATAAAAAGTTTCCATAAAAAGAAAATAATTGTAGTGTAATATAATAGTTAACAGATCTTCCAAGAATCGAATCTCTTCCCCACATACGCTAATATTTTAATGAGCAACTTTGAGAAGCACTTTGTTTACTCCAATAAGTTGTGCTTGCTCTATGGTGCCTCCTGGTGGAGGTACATAGATGATATTTTTGGTGCATGGTTGGGCAACGTTGGAACCCTGGTAGAGTTTGTTGAGGATCTGAACAACACAGTACAGGGCCTTAAATTCACTCTGGATATGAGTAAAATAGGAATTAATTTTTTAGACACTCATATATATATATGGTGAATGTTTTTTTACATTCTGATTTATATGTCAAACCCACATATAAAAATAACATTAGAATTTGGCAGTTTTCATCCTATTAACACCTTAAAAGCTATACCTAAAAGCCAATTTCTAAGGGTTAAGCCTATAGTGACTGACGAGACTAAATGTAAACTGAGGTTTAAAGAAATGTCTGATAAATTCAAAGAAAGAGGATACCCACCAACATTATTAGAGGAACAATTACAAAATGTAATTCAAACTGAGATTACAATACATGACAAAAAAAAATAAAGTCAATGAACAAGAGAGGTTAATTTTCATTACTCAGTATAACAGACTAAGTCCTAAAATTAATCAGATTGTGAGAAAATATTGGCACATAATTAGAGACTGCAATCCACAAATAGAACCCTTTAAAAATATGCCCATGACAGCATTTAAGAGGAATAAAAGTCTCTAAGACCCATTGGTCTATTCAGATATTGGAAGTAATAAAAAAAAACTATACAAAAAACCATAGGGAGTACCAAAACTGTCTGTTACCCATGCCTCAATTGTAGCCACTGTGGATCAATGATCAGAGGAGAATTTTTCTTCCATCCGACCAATGGTAACACATTTAAGATTAAAGAGTATCTCAATTGTAGATCAACATTTGTTATCTATCTAGTCAAATGCCCATGTGGTTTAATTTACATTGGCAAGACCTGCAGAGAGTCCAGAGAGAGACTCACAGAACATAAGTCAAACATCAGACAGAAAGATAAAGCAATGCCTGTTACCTCTCACTTCCTCTCCAGGGGACATAATATCAGCCAGCTTCGGTTTCAGGTCATCGAACAAGTGGCTGTCCCCAGGAGAGGAGGTGACAGGGAACACCTTCTTAAAATAAGGGAGATGTGTTGGATAAATAAATTGGATACTATGACACCCAAAGGTCTCAATAAAGACTTTGATTGGAATCTATTCTTGTAAAATGACATATACTTGTGTTATATTCTGGGGGGGTTTAAAAATACTGTATATAATGGTAAATGTCACTATATTGTTACCTAGAACTCTGAATTACACAGGTGAGGGTATAAAAGGTACAAAACTGTATGCAATCAGTGTACATGACTAAGAGCCTAGTGTAGGTTCGAAACGTTGTTCCTGTAAAGGTCTTTTAAACAAAGATTTTTTCTGGTGGCTGGAGTGCTTTGGATGTATGACCATTTGGATTGACAAGATTTGGAAAATCTTACTCCGTACCCCACAAACAGGTGTGCTGTTCTCCTTTCTTTTTGATTTTCTGTATTACCTGAATCCCCCAGTATTTCATATCTGGCTACCGTATAATTGTTATTGTGGGCATTATTGTTATATACTTTGATGCACGGACCCTAATTTTTGTGTGAGCACTACTATACTGTAGTTAATTGTGGTGAAGACCATGTCTATTATCAAAAGTGCAAGCTTCTTCTCTGGGATTAAGAATATTGCTTTAGACTTTTGTATCCTCTTTAAACCCAGACTTATTGCTATACACTTAATTAAACAGGGAAAACAACTTTCAAATCTGATAAGTTATACGTAGAGCCACTTATCTGGAAGATGGTATAATCCTTATCTTCACTTCATTGGCTTTGGACAAATGTCAAATATACCCTGGGGTTAATATGGAGTGCTGCTCCTGCTACAAAGTATTGTAAAGCACATTTTGGAATGATTTTTGGACTGATAAAGTCAGTTTGGGAATTAGAGGGGGCAATATAGATAAAATATTGCTTCAACGTGAAAGTAAGTGGATCTTTAATTTAGGAACCCTTACTCCCAATGGCCTCAATGAAGAAAATAATTTGGGTCATTTCCTATAAGTACAATTTTAACTATTGTAGTGAAATCAGAGTTCAGGATAAGTACATCTTTGTCGCTTTGAGAGAACCATGTTTGCCAAAAATTACATGTACCAAACATTTAGCTATCAGTATGTATATAAATACAGGATAGCAATAACAGGTTAAAGTATTTATTATGATGCTTTAAATATGTTACAACTTGTTGTTAATAAAATAGAAAAGTAAGAATGGGTTAAAATACTATTGTAAATATATAACAAATTGTTGATATAGGAATAGGAACCTATATTCACCGGCCTTAATTCCGGAGGCGGTTACACACAGTATAGCCTTAAAAGAGGACAAAGTCAAACTTCACTATACACTAGCCCGGATGAAGCCTAATTATTGGTGAAACGTACGTCGGCATAGCTCAGTCTGATTCTGAGCGGCATAGCTCAGTCTGATTCTGAGCATCACAAGGTTGCAGCAGGAGTCTCTCATGCAACGGTTTTCCGGCCAAGCAGGAAGCAAGTGAGTGTAGAAGGAGAGGGTGTCAGGACTGAGACACTGGTCTACGCCAAGGCTTGCATGTACTGGGATATCCCGGTCTTTGGCCGTGTGCGTTTGTAGGAGCTCCTTCCAGGATCACTACCGCTTTTCAATCGGATAAGTTACCTTGTCATAGGCCTGTTTGACTGTACCTTAAATGTATTACAAATACGTGGATTCACCTGGCATACACTGCTAGTTGTTTCAAGAATTTCACGGACTGCAGTTACTTACGGTCTCAAGCTAACAGCTTATGATAAGTATTTTTTGAACTACTGCTGTTTATTTTGAACTTGCTGCTACAATATCGCCAACAGGAGTGTGTGTTCTTTTATGTTTTTCCCTTCCCCTTCCCCTTTCTTTTCTTTTGATTTGGTGTGCATAAGCATTAGACAGGATATGATATTT
This sequence comes from Bombina bombina, assembly GCF_027579735.1. Lineage (NCBI taxonomy): Eukaryota > Metazoa > Chordata > Amphibia > Anura > Bombinatoridae > Bombina > Bombina bombina. The sequence goes on from NC_069502.1 coordinate 600,479,446, forward strand.
ACTAACCTTTTTGAATATTTATTCCACTATTAGTTTTGTGTTCACTGTGCACGGTAGGTAATTTATTGTGAATGTAAACTTTTTCAACTAAGTAAAAAGTACATTGGACTAAGAGTGCTGTTGCAAGGTATCTTTTTTTCTTTTATTTATATATTTTGCATTGTTCTACCTTAGCACCGCTATTATTTTATATCTGAAGTCCAAACTTATTATAGACCTGAGCAAAGCATATATATTTGAGCACATTTTGGACTTTAGTTGAGTAATTTACTTGTGATTCGTACCACTCCTCTTAGATCTCCTCTCGGGGGCATTCTCTCTCTCCACTGCGGTGAAGCAGTACCCTTAACCAACTCAGGAATGGGCCTAAGGCCTAGGTGCCCTCCAGCAAGATCCGCCCACCAGAAGACCATCACACCAGTACTTGTTCAATTTAAATTTTGGCTATAATATAAATATATATATATATATATATATACAGGTAGCCCTCAGTTTATACCGGGGTTAGGTTCCAGGAGGAATGGTTGTAAATTGAAACCGTTGTAAATTGAAACCCAGTTTATAATGTAAGTCAATGGGAAGTGAGGGGGTTAGGTTCCAGGCCCCTCTCAAAATTGTCATAAGTTACACGTAATACATTATTTTTAAAGCTTTGAAATGAAGAATTTAAATGCTAAACAGCATTATAAACCTAATAATATAGATTGTATCATCATCAATCTAAGTTTAATGAACAAAAACATTTGCTAACAGCACCTAATTAAATAATCACACAACAGACTGCATCATCATCAAACTAAGTTTAATGAACAAAAACGTTTTTTACTTGCATTTTTCAGCAATCAGTTCTCTGCATTGTTAGCATAATATTGTTTCTGCACCTATTCTATGCATTACAATCTGCAGTGATTAAGCAGTTAGGCACCCTCACCTCAAGCTGCTGGACAGGAAGATAATAGGGAAGTGGCTGCTAAAACTTGTTGTTTGATAGCTAATGTCTGCTCTGTGTACACAGATCAATTTCAGGCTGTTAAGTTACATAACTTTGCTGCAAAACAAGCAGACAGCTCCACCTACTGGCTATTTTAATTAGTGCACTTTGCTTTCCAAAGCTTTTCAATAGCAGTCACATGACTGAAAAAAAAAGGTTGTTATTCTGAAACGGCGCAAATTGAACCGGCGTAAACCAAGGGCCACCTGTATATCTATCTATCTATCTATCTATCTATCTATATATATATATATATATATATATATATTTCTCAAAAGTGTCAACTCACTCTCAGATGGGAGCGAATATCATACTTCTTCAAGAAACCTACATTAGACCCAATAAGGAAGCCACATATTTTGATACCAGGTATCCTACACACTTCAATAGCTCATATATTATTCCAGAAAAATTGAGCCATCATTCTTTTCTAAACTTCTATTCCATTCAAGGTACAACATATAGATAGGGACAGGAGGGACTATACTAGGGTATGCTTTCTTTTATTTTTGTCACAATTATTTACACAAGCAATACTAGGAATTTCCATTCTTCGGTAACATATTTAACTGACTTCAAAAATTTGCTAGAGGAGCACTAATTTTGGGGGGCAACTTCAACCTTGTACTTCAGTCTTGTCTGGGCAATTAATCACAGAAACCTGAAATCTTGCAGAGATCTTTCAAATTTGTCTGGAGGGGTCTGAAGGAGCTAGGTTTATGTGATGTGTGGCGATACCCCAATCCATCCAAAAAGGATTATATCCACACTGCAGTTATTTGTGATTTATGCTGGCCTCAAACTCTTGAAGCATACCCTCAAACTGTGCAAACTCTGTCACAATCCCTTGAAGATTTTTTTACATAAAATAGAACACCTAACATGGACCTTTATTTCATATATACGCTCAAGTGTTTCATAAGGGAAATCCCAGAAAAATAGAGAATATAGAGAAAAATATAAACCCCTTGCTGATACTTTGAGGGATATTTATCAAGCTGTCAACCGCAAATTCCGCAGCGTAATTGTGGCGAGCCTGATTCGACCTAGTTATCAAAGCCTACAGACCGGCAAAAGTTGAAATTTGTGACGTAACATATGATCTGCCAGTATCAATCCAACACAGATCGATTCTTACGTCATTACAGATGTTCTGAATACAAATTCAGCACTATCTGACAACTTTTGCAAGTTATCAAATTTCTAACAGGTACGCTCGCCACTATTCCGGCCCAGCGTACCTGGTTTTCAATCCACCACCCTGGAGGCCGCAGATGCCATAGGAATCAATGGGAGTCTAAAAGCAGCAAAAGCTTATGTTCGATGCTGCCAGATATCTTATTTATTTCTATGGTAGAAAAAAAGTTACGTTTACACCTAACACCCTAACATATACCCCGAGTCTAAACACCCCTAATCTGCCACCCCCGACAACGCCGCCACCTACATAATGTTATTAACCCCTATTCCGCCGCTCCCCAATACCGCCGCAACTAAATAAAGTTATTAACCCCTATCCCTCCGCTCCCGGACCCCGCCGCAACTAAATAAATGTATTAACCCATATCCTGCCACTCCCGGACCCCGCTGCAACTAAATAAAAGTATTAACCCCTATCCCGCCGCTCCCGGACCACTCCACAACTAAATAAATGTATTAACCCCTAAACCCCTGGCCTCCCACATCACTACCACTTACTAAACATATTAACCCCTAAACCGCCAGCCCCCCACATCGCCATAAACTAAATTAAGCTATTAACCCCTAAACCTAACAACTCGCTAACTTTACATTAAATATTAACTCATCCCTATCTTATAATAAATTGAAACTTACCTTTAGAATTAAAATAAACTATATTAAACTATTAATTAACCTACCCTAACTATTATCCTACAATTAAATTAAACTATATTAAACTATTAATTAACCTACCCTATTATACTAAAATTACATTAAACTATATTAAACTATTAATTAACCTACCCTATTACACTAAAATTACATTAAACTATATTAAACTACTAATAAACCTACCCTAACTATTATCCTACAATTACATTAAACTATATTAAACTATTAATTAACCTACCCTAACTATTATACTAAAATTACATTAAACTACAAATTAAATTAACTATATTACATTTCTAAAAACCCTAACCCTATTCAAGTTATTTAAATCTACAATAAATAATTACTAAGTTACAAAAAAATAACAACTAAGTTACACAAAATAAAAAGTAAATTATCAAATATTTAAACTAATTACTCCTAATCTAATAGCCCTATCAAAATGAAAAAGCCCCCCCCCCAAATAAAAAAAAACTACAATAAACTACCAATGGCCCTTAAAAGGGCCTTTTGCGGGGCATTTCCCCAAAGAAATCAGCTCTTTTATTTGTAAAATAACATATAAACACCCCCCAACAGTAAAACCCACCACCCACACAACCAAACCCCCCAAAATAAAAACCTATCTAAAAAACCTAAGCTCCCCATTACCCTGAAAAGGGCATTTGTATGGGCATTGCCCTTAAAAGGGCATTTGTATGGGCATTGCCCTTAAAAGGGCATTTGTATGGGCATTGCCCTTAAAAGGGCATTTAGCCCTTTTTCAGCCCAAAGTCCCTAACCTAAAATTAAAACCCACCCAATAAACCCTTTACAAAACCTAACATTAACCCCTGAAGATCCACTTACAGTTTTCGAAGACCGGACATCCATCCTCATCCAAGCGGCAGAAGTCCTCAGTGAAGCCGGCAGAAGTCTTCATCCAAGCGGGCCAAAGTCTTCATCCAACCGGGCAGAAGTCTTCATCCAGAAGGAATCTTCTATCTTCATTCATCCGGCGCGGAGCGGCTCCATCTTCAAGACATCTGGCGCAGAGCATCCTCTTCTTCCGATGTCTCTTGCAGAATGAAGTTTCCTTTACATGACGTCATCCAAGATGGCGTCCCTTACATTCCAATTGGCTGATAGAATTCTATCCGCCAATAGGAATTAAGGTGGAAAAAATCCAATTGGCTGTTGCAATCAGCCAATAGGATTGAGCTCATATTCTATTGGGTGGTTGGAATAGCCAATAGAATGCAAGCTCAATCCTATCAGCCAATCGGAATGTAAGAGACGTTGTCTTGCATGACATCATTAAAAGGAAACTTCATTCTTCAAGAGACGTCGGAATGAGGATGCTCCACACCGGATGTCTTGAAGATGGAGCCGCTCCACGCTGGATGGATGAAGATAGAAGATGCCATCTGTATGAAGACTTCTGCCCGGTTGGATGAAGACTTTGGCCCGCTTGGATGAAGACTTTTGATGGCTTCGCTGAGGACTTCTTCCGCTTGGATGAGGATGGATGTCCGGTCTTTGAAAACTGTAAGTGGATCTACGGGGGTTAGTGTTAGGTTTTTTAAGGGTTTATTCGGTGGGTTTTAATTTTAGCTTAAGGACTTTGGGCTGAAAAAGAGCTAAATGCCCTTTTAAGGCCAATGCACATCCAAATGCCCTTTTCATGGCAATGGGGAGCTTAGGTTTTTTAGATTTTTATTTGGGGGGTTTGGTTGTGTGGGTGGTGGGTTTTACTGTTGGGAGGGTTTTTGTATTTTATTTTATAGGTAAAAGAGCTGATTTCATTTAAGGGCCATTGGTAGTTTATTGTAGGCTAGGGCCCCTATTTAAGAAAGTCTGGCAGACCTCGCTGAATACGGCGAGCAATACGCTCGCCATATTCAGCATTGCACCAGCAGCTCATAAGAGCTGTTGGTGCAACTCCGCCCCCTGTAGACTCGCGGCCAATGGGCCTCCAGCAGGGGGGTGTAAATCAATCAATGATTTCCGGCGATGTCTGTTCGCCTGGTCAGAGCAGGCGGAAAGGTTATGGAGCAACGCTCTTTGTGACCGCTGCTTCATAACTGCTGTTTCTGGCTCACCAGAAACACAGGGCATCAAGCTCCATTTGGAGCTTGATAGATAGGCCCCTAGGGTTTTTTTTATTTTCAGGGGGGGGGGGTATTTTGATAGGGCTATTAGATTAGGTGTAATTAGTTTAAATATTTGATAATTTATTTTTTATTTTGTGTAACTTAGTGTTTTTGATTTTGTGCAACTTAGTGTTTTTTATTTTGTGTAACATAGTTGTTATTTTTTTGTAACTTAGTAATTCTTTATAGTAGATTTAAATAACTTGAGTAGGGTTAGGTTTTTTTAAATATGTAATATAGTTAATTTAATTGTTAGTTGAATGTAATTGTAGGATAGTAGTTAGGGTAGGTTAATTAATAGTTTAATATAGTTCAATGTAAGTTTAGTATAATAGCTAGGGTAGGTTGATTAATAGTTTAATATAGTTTAATGTAATTGTAGGATAATAGTTAGGGTTGGTTGATTAATAGTTTAATATAGTTTATTTTAATTCTAAAGGTAAGTTTCAATTTATTATAAGATAGGGATGAGTTAATATTTAATGTAAAGTAAGCGGGTTGTTAGGTTTAGCGGTTGATAGCTTAATTTAGTTTATGCGCAATGTGGGGGGCTGGCGGTTTAGGGGTTCATAAGTTTAGTAAGTGGTAGTGATGTGGGAGGTCAGGGGTTTAGGGGGTCTGGGAGCAGTGGGATAGGGGTTAATAACTTTATTTAGGTCGCGGTGGGGCCCGGGAGAGGCGGGATAGGGGTTAATAACTTTATTAGAGTTGCGGTGGGCTCCAGGAGTGTAGGAATAGGGGTTTATAATTTTATTAGAGTTGCGGTGGGCTCCGGGAGCAGAGGGATAGGGGTTAATAACTTTATTAGAGTTGCGGTGGGCTCTGGGAGCAGCGGGATGGGTGTTAATAACTTTATTAGAGTTGCGGTGGGATCTGGGAGTGGAGGGATAGGGGTTAATAACTTTATTAGAGTTGCGCTGGGCTCCGGGAGTGGAGGGATAGGGGTTAATAACTTTATTAGAGTTGCGGTGGGCTCCGGAAGCAGAGGGATAGGGGTTAATAACTTTATTAGAGTTGCCGTGGGCTCCGGGAGCAGAGGGATAGGGGTTAATAACTTTTTTAGAGTTGCAGTGGGCTCCAGGAGCAGCGGGATGGGGGTTAATAACTTTTTTAGAGTTGCAGTGGGCTCCGGGAGCAGCGGGATGGGGGTTAATAACTTTATTAGTGGAGGGATTGGGGTTAATGCGTTTATTTAGTTGCGGTGGGGTCCGGGAGCGGAGGGATAGGGGTTAATAACTTTTTTAAAGTTGCAGCAGGGTCCAGGAGTGGCGGGATAGGGGTTAAACATTTTAGTATAGTGGCGGCATTTAGTGACAGGGTATAAATAAAGTTGGGAAAAATCCGAATAGCAGCGAGATCGATGACTGTTAGTTAACAACAGTCCGCTGCTCATCGCCCCGTACTTGGTGCGCGACTTTTTGACAGCTTTTTTTATAAATAAGGAGATCGTATTCAGCTCCGCGGCCTCCATGTTAGGCGATGTTAGGTGTATTGGTGCCGTCGAATGCAGCATAGTTGACGGCTTGATAATTCGGCCTCTTTATCTCATTTAGCTTATTTAAAAAAAATGTCCCCTCAGAATAATAACATTTTTCAACAGTTAACAAAAGTTTGCACCCAACTTCAAGAGTTATTGCATCAAAAGCCCAGAGAGCTGATAACAACAGGGCACCTTTTAGCTAGTGCACTTCACCGTAACATTTTAAACTCTTACATCCATGAGCTCAAAAGTCCCACTAATCCAGTCTCACATTCAATGAATGATATTATGAAAACCTAAAGGGAAATCTATTCACTGTTATATAGTTTACCATCAATTGCCACCAACCCTGACAGTGAGTCCCAATGTCGATTTTATATCAGGAAGGCAAAACTTCTGTACTTAACCTCAGAAAATTTCTCCTAAAACAAAGGAAGAACTAGAGGCAGGTATTAAAGATCTTAAACCAGGCAAAAGCCTGGGACCTGGTGGTTTCATGGCACAATATTTAAAAATATTCCAAGGGGTATTTATTGGCACAATTTAATAAAATAGATAAATAAAGCTTGTTTTTACCTTCGATGTTAGAAATTCAAATCACAGTACTTCCTAAATCATGGAAACCAACTGACAAGCTTGCAAACTTTAGACCAATTTCCTTGTTAAACTTAGATATAAAACTTTATGAAAACATTTTAGATTTTACCTAACATTATCCACACTAACCAAGTGGGCTTTGTACCCAGTAGAGAAGTGTAATTATTTGCAAAAAATCAGAACTATTGAATGGAACACCTCCATCCATACCCTTAATTAAATCCAAGTTCCTGCTTTAATGCTTTAAAATATATGGGGATCTATTTAACTCCTGACTGACAATCCCTATATAGTTTAAATTATCTTAGACTTACATAAGATATAGAATTGGAGTTGAGTTCCTGGCAACATAAACATCTGTCATGGATTTGCCATATAACAAAAATGTCAACATAAGCAGGCTCGGATAAAACAGATCGATTTTAATGATAAAGTAGTATAGCAAGAGCCATAGTACAAAAAAACAGGAACTGGAGACAAGGTCTTACACATTTCAGCTGAGTGCCACCTTACTCATAGTTTGGCAATATCCATATTGTCAAGATTTTTGTCCTACCCTGTATAGTATACCTTTTACAAACTGTACTTATGCCACTCCCTGACTCCTATATAAGAAGCTTTGATATGACTTCATTTGTAGGGGCCGATTTATCATGTTTGGGTGGACATGATTTACTGTAGCGGATCATGTCCGCCCGACATCGATAAATGCAGACAGCATATGCTGGCAGCATTTTGTCATTGCACAAGCATTTTGTGTATAAAGCTTGTGCAATACCCTTCCTGCACATTCACGGCCAATAAGCCGCTAAAAGGTGGTGTCAATCATCCCAATCGAATCCGATTGGGATGATTGCTGTCCGCAACCTCAGAGGTGCGGGTAAGTTAAGGAGCAGCGGTCTTAAGAGCTATTGGTAGTTTATTCTTAGATTAGGGGGTGTTTTTATTTTGGGGGGGCTTTTTTATTTTCATATGGATTAGGTTGAATTATTTTATTTTGGATAGCGTTGTTTATTATTTTTTGTAATATTAGCCTTTTCTATTTTCTCTAATTTTAGATTAATGTAATATCATTTTTTTTATTTTTATTTTAATTGTAATGTATTATTTTTTATGTAATTAAGGGGACTTAGTCATTAAATTAGCGTTTTGCATTGTGGGGGTTGGCGGTTTAGGAGTTAATAGGTAAATTAGGTTTAATGCGTTGTGGGGGGTTGGTGGCTTGGTGGTTAATAGATGTATTAGGTAGTTTGCGATGTTGTGGTTGGCGGATTTAGGGGTTAATAATTTTTTTATTTTTTTTTCTTAATACTTCATACGGACGGTTAGTTTATTTTTTTCTTAATAGTTCGTACGGGTGGTTAATTTTTTTTTAATTACTTATTGCGGACAGTTAGTTTTTTTTTTAATACTTATTGCGGGCGTTTTTTATTTTTTTATTTAATGCTCCGTTTGCCTTTGCTGCATCCAGGTGAATTCTTTTGGCTGCTCGCGCAGCCAACATTCTGTTGGCTGCCTCGCGCTGCCAACATTCCTTTGAGGATGCGTGCGCAACTGGCGATACCGACGGACACGTTACAAACACGATTATTGCATAGATTAAACATATTTATATTGGCTGCACCTAGTAAACGCTGGATAGTGTATTATATATAAGTACATAGAGACATTAAGGCATCTTGGGATGTTTATGATAGCATTCTCAAGGGTTAATGTAATTACATAAATAGATATCATTTTTTATTTCTTATTAGTGCAGAAATTAAATTAATCAATATTAATGATACTCGCAGTTGAAAAAAATATATGAACAATGTGAAATTTGAGATATATATGATGCTTATATCTATACACATATACTATTGTCAATATAGATTAGCAGTTCTTGTTAATTATAGTGGAGCATGACTTTAAATATCATGTGTTGTTTAAAGGGTTGTGTGTTTTAACCAATCAATGAAATGTTGAGTCTTTTTAATGAGCATATGAATTGCTCTCAACAGATATGAGTAAAGCATCTTAGAAACAAATTATAAACTATTATTATGCTGGTGCCTTACCCCTGAATATCTCAAATGTATGTACAGATTAGTGACTGAACAGTGTTGGAGGGGTTGTGGAGAATGGGGCATATTGATACATACTGTATATGGCAGTCTTGACCAGCCTCACCCCCTACTGGGAACAATTAACTCACCACATAACCTCTTGCATGAACCACACAATCCCATTTGACTCTGCTGCCATGCTCCTTAATACATTCTCTTTAATTATTGATACATTAAAATAGGAAATAATTAACTTCCCTTGTGGTCGCTGCCAGTCCTGGTCTCTCCAACTCCAGATATCACATAGGTATTCAATTTTGGCACTGGCCTCTGCAGGTAGGTAACCTCAGTACAATCGTCAATGCACCTCTGAAGAGAAGAATAGACAATAGTGCAATAAAGTTTTACACTAGACCTGCTTTGAAAGGAATGTACTCACTGGGAAGCTGCAATGGATTCCAAAATATTTTATTGAAGAATCTCGACAGTTATATCTTCAAGCAACTTTTATAAAATCTTTTAAAATCACTCTACGTGTTTTGTCAGATCTGCTGCCTTTTTCAAGAGCAAAAATTATTTCAATAAAAGAGTTATATTCTTACACACTCATTACAAACTTTATATACAATCTTGACTTATCCTACCAATAACCTTTATAGGAGTCCGTATCTATCACTTGCCAATAATTGCTAGAAATACAATGAAAAAAAATATTTCTATGCCTCATGTTACAAATGTTATTAAATTTAATATTTAATTTATATTGGCAAATAATTTACAGCTTTTAACATATTGAAATTGAGTTGTAAATTATTATTTTACCAATAAAACATAAAATATAACAACCAATGACACTTTTAACATACGATTCCAAAGAACCAATCATCCTAAGCATTTGAAGTTCTCTCTCAGGTAGTCAAAATACAATGAAATATCACATGATGTTCACTGAATCACTTCTAATGTTCCTTATTGTTCTATCAATACCGTACCAGTCGCATTTACTCCAAATAATCATCGTAAAGTTCCCCATTCAAGCCCTCTTTCTGTATAGTCCTCAATCATGTAAGTTGTGGGTAAAGTTTAAACAAACCAATAGAAAATGAGAAATGTCTAGGGATGGGCGAATGCTTCTAAAAATTCGAAATTTAAAACGAATTTTGATACATTTGTTCGTTCAAATCGAATTTTGAATGTTTATATAACATTCTAACATTCTATTTTCAAATTTTCGTTTTCGAATTTTTCAATAAAATTCAAAAATATTTGTTCGAATAATAGAATGTTTAGCTATGTATTAATTCAATTTCGAAATGTAATATTCAAATTTGAATGTGACATTCGAATTTGAATGTGACATTCGAATTTGAAATAGTGTTTCTAGTCTACAACTGTGTTTAATAAATGTAATAGTCGAATTTGAATGCTACATGTCACATTCGAATTTGAAATAGTATTTCTAATCTAATACTGTGTTTTAAATGTGATATTCAATTTGAATGTGATATTCGATTCGAATGAGACATTCGAATTCGAAATAGTATTTCTAGTCTAATACTGTGTTTTATAAATGTAATATTCGAATTTGAATGTAACATTCGATTCAAATGTGATATTCAATTCGAATGTGACATTCAAAATAGTGTTTCTAGTCTACAATTGTCTTTTATAAATGTAATATTCGAATTTGAATGTGATATTCGAATGTAACATTAACTGTAAATAACATTTGAAAATCGAATTTTTAAGAATATTCGTTCTTATCAACATTCTATTATGTAAATCGAATTTCTACAATAACATTCATTCTAACATTCGAATTCGGATATAAACACATTCACCCATCCCTAGAAATGTCCCAATACAGAATATTAAATAGCGGTTGCACTAAAAATTAAAATAGAAAACTTATTTTTTTAAGTTACTTATTACCTTATTAAATATAGTGCCTATTGCTGCAGCATTTATGTAAACCATAAATGTATGTACAAATTTGTATAATTTTAGTATTTAAATTTGTATATTATTGGATTTGTGCTATAGGTAGGGCTATATATTCAGAAAGATTGAAATTTTAATATTTAAAAACCGTTTTAATAAGGAATATTGCATGCATTCTGATCATTATATTAAATGATTATATTAAATATTTTAAATAAAATTATTAAAGTTATTAATCACTAATAGGTGTATAATAATGATCTCCCAGTCATGTTTATATATATTTCAATCTTGAACACTTCACTAGTCACTATATTTAGGGCTAGATTACAAGTGAGGCGCAAACGATTTTGTGCTAGCGTAATTGTGTTTTTGCAAGCCATTTTCATTTTGCTGATATTACAAGTGAAGCAACATTGCAATTGCACTAGCGTAATTGCCCTTTACGCTTCAATCCTTTCCTCAGTCTCTGAGCTGTGGTTAACTGTTATCCAAAACTAAAAAGTTGCACAAAACACTTAAAAATACATGACAAAGTACAGTTACACTCATATTAACACTGCCTAATAAAAATTATTTAAAAAAATATTGCACAAAAAGTTGTAAGGGCTCAAAAATTGGACATCTCAGGTGTTAGAAATAAAAGGCAGCCAAATGGCTTTAACATTGAGATACATACATATACATTGCTAAAGATGTATTTGTATGTATGTATGTATATATATATACAGAATATATATATACAGTATATATATATATATATATATATAGTGATGTTGCGAACCTAAAATTTTGCGTTCGTGAACGGCGAACGCGAACTTCCGCAAAAGTTCGCAAACCGGCGAACCGGGTGAACCGCCATAGACTTCAATAGGCAGGCGAATTTTAAAACCCACAGGGACTCTTTCTTACCACAAAAGTGATGGAACAGTTGTTTCAAGGGGACTAACACCTGGACTGTGGTATGCCGGAGGGGGATCCATGGCAAACTCCCATGGAAAATTACATAGTTGATGCAGAGTCTGGTTTTAATCCATAAAGGGCATAAATCACCTAACATTCCTAAATTCTTTGGAATAACGTGCTTTAAAACATCAGGTATGATGTTGTATCGTTCAGTTAGTGTAAGGGTTTTTTTTTTTTTTTAAATGTACACTATTGTTTTAGCAGATATGACTTGCACTGGTGTGACACTGTACCCTGGCAGGACCTGGAACGCACACGTGTGAGGGAAACTGACTGCTATTATTTCACAGTAAAAAAAGGTTTGTTTTGTTTTTTTAAATGTATGTACACTACTGTTTTAGTAGATATGAATTGCACTGGTGTGACACTGTGCCCTGGCAGGACCTGGAGCGCACATGTGTGAGGGAAACTGACTGCTATTATTTCACAATAAAAAAGGTTGTTTTTTTTTTAAATGTATGTACACTACTGTTTTAGCAGATATGACTTGCACTGGTGTGACACTGTGCCCTGGCAGGACCTGGAATGCACACGTGTGAGGGAAACTGACTGCTATTATTTCACAGTAAAAAAAGTTTTTTGTTTTATTTTAAATGTATGTACACTACTGTTTTAGCAGATATGACTTGCACTGGTTTGACACTGTGCCCTGGCAGGACCTGTAGCGCATACGTGTGAGGGAAACTGACTGCTATTATTTCACAATAAAAAAGGTTTTTTTTTTTAAAATGTATTTACACTACTGTTTTAGCAGATATGACTTGCACTGGTGTGACACTGTGCCCTGGCAGGACCTGGAATGCACATGTGTGAAGGAAACTGACTGCTATTATTTCACAGTAGAAAAAGGTTGTTGTTTTTTTAAATGTACACTACTGTTTTAGCAGATATGACTTGCACTGGTGTCACACTGTGCCCTGGCAGGACCTGAAACGCACACGTGTGAAGGAAACTGACTGCTATTATTTCAAATTAAAAAAAGGTTGTTTTTTTGTTTTAAATGTACACTACTGTTTTAGCAGATATGACTTGCACTGGTGTCACATTGTGCCCTGGCAGGACCTGAAACACACACGTGTGAAGGAATCTGACTGCTATTATTTCAAATTAAAAAAAGGTTGTTTTTTTTTTTTTTAAATGTACACTACTGTTTTAGCAGATATGACTTGCACTGGTGTCACACTGTGCCCTGGCAGGACCTCAAACGCACACGTGTGAAGGAAAATGACTGCTATTACTTCAAATTAAAAAAAGTTTTTTTTTTATTTTAAATGTACACTACTTTTTTTTAGCAGATATGACTTGCACTGGTGTCACACTGTGCCCTAGCAGGACCTCAAACGCACACGTGTGAAGGAAAATGACTGCTATTATTTCAAATTAAAAAAAGTTTTTTTTTATTTTTTAAATGTACACTACTGTTACACCAGATATGAGTGGTGGCACTGGGCAAGTGGGCACAGTATACGCTGTGAGCCTGAGCTGGCAGGCAGGCTGCAATTAGATTACACAGGGAAAAAAAAAAAAGCGGACTGATGTTCTAGCCCTAAAAAGGGCTTTTTGGGGTGCTGTCCTTACAGCAGAGATCAGATGAGTCCTTCAGGACTGTAGTGGACACTGAATACACTATCCTAGCTATCGATTTCCCTATTAAATCAGCAGCAGCTACACTGTCCCTCCTCTCACTAAGAATGCAGGCTCCGAATGAATCTAAAATGGATGCTGTCCAGGAGGTGGGAGGGTCTGGGAGGGAGTGTCTGCTGCTGATTGGCTGGAATGTGTCTTGTGACTGTGAGCTACAGGGTCAAAGTTTACTCAATGATGACGAATAGGGGGTGGATCGAACATCGCATATGTTCGCCGTCTGCTGCGAATGTACGGTATGCTGTAATTTATAGTTCAGATACAGGTGACACTCCAAACAATGTAACAGTATAAGTGCAAATCTGCTCGTATATGATCCACTGTTAAATAGAGAACATTGAACTCCTGACTTAAGGTATAAATAGTATGGACAGTGAAAAAACGGTATCTTAGTATATTAAAGATTACCTGGTGTCCATTGTATATCTCGTCGTGGGTAGTAAGAAAATTACCTTAAGTCCGTTATATGTCTCTACGTGGATAGTGAGGCTCCTTGTGATCGTAAATAGAGACACTCCTCAGTCTCTTGTGAGAAAAGCTTGAATACTGATAAGAGGATCCGCTACAAGGAAAACACAAACAGCCGCAAACATTGCAAATAAAGGCCGACTTTATTGAAAGTCAAGGTGAAGCCCAGGTACATACAAGCTTGGGAGGGAGCACAAAGAATTAAACGTTTTCAAAGAACGGACTTAAGGTAATTTTCTTACTACCCACTACGAGATATACAACGGACACCAGGTAATCTTTAATATACTAAGATACCGTTTTTTCACTGTCCATACTATTTATACCTTAAGTCAGGAGTTCAATGTTCTCTATTTAACAGTGGATCATATACGAGCAGATTTGCACTTATACTGTTACATTGTTTGGAGTGTCACCTGTATCTGAACTATAAATTACAGCATACCGTACATTTGAGTGCAATGCAATTACAGAGTGTCTGAGTGCGACCAATAAAGTATCAGAAATTGACAAGGCTCTTTGAGCTCAAATTGTTTTACTCCCAGCACCCAGTTCACCTATCACATAATGGCTGACACAAATTATACTGACCGCAAAGCAAAATTCAATTTACTTATGCAAGGTACCGGCTCGGGAGGTGAGTATCCTGACAATCTAAGTTCCTTATTTGTTCTGAGAGAGAGAAAAGAGGTTAAGGAATTGAAACTGTGGTGGGATATGGAATTTCTTAAACTATATATACAGGAAGAAAAAATCCCGAGGGGCCTCAGGATGAAGAAATATCCGGCCTATGCATCACAGCGTCCGGACTTCATGTCCGAGTGGAATAACACACTGAGCCAATGTTCACTCACTTTGATGAAACAGCTCTTGAAAGATAAAGAAGAAGAGCATAATAAAACTTGTGCAGAGTTATCAGAAATAAAAGAGAATTGTAAACAATTTGAAAGTGATAAAAAGTACAAGTACAACTATGAGACCCAGCTGAAAACAACTATCAGCACACTGGATGACGAGCTGACAGAAACTAAGATGAAAAAATACAATCGGGACAGCAGAGATTATGAGTTGAATATTGTCTACAGCTGGAATGTAACCAGACGAAACTCCAGAAGTAAAAATAAGCGGAGGAATGAGGATAAAAAAGTGACCTTTTCCAGCTTTGAGGATGACACGGGTGATGAGAGTCCAAGAGCCTCCACTCCCATACAAGATAAAGATGATTTAGAGCCAGAGGAACAATCTGTTAAACCGAAGAAAAATTCAAGTCATAAATCTATCACTGGGCTGCTATCAAGAGGGAGCAGTAACACTAAGGGGGAAAAACCACATACCTCAAAGAATGGGGCAATAACGGAAGAAACAATGACCACCCCGGCTAGATATCCTAGCAGGAAACAAGTAAAAAACAAGAACGCAAGTTACAGCAGCACCAAAAAATAACAACCAATGAGAATTAGGGAAAATAGAAGTCCGACTACTCCACTTAACCAGGAGAAGATTACCAGTCGAAAAGAGGTAATGGAAGATCTAAATGTGGTGAATCTATCATCTTTAGTACTGAGCAAGGCGGAAGAAGCAGTGCTTTCCAAAGGATTGGGATTTGCACCAAGCAGGAACTTTGACCTTTTTCAAACGTTAATAGACTTTAATAGGTTCACCCGTAAACTTACCTTAAAAAGACATTTTTCCCTAATGAGTACCCAGGATGGAGAAGAGACGGGCGATGATATAACAGAAGAATTCAATGGAACTGGCATGGTTGGTGAACCAGTGGGAGCTAGCACTGGGGACATTAATATGGACTTTTTCGATTTTTCTGATCAATGTCATTTTGTTGACCTATTAAAATTAGAGAGTGAGAGTACACGATTCAATGCAAATGATCTCAGAATCCCTAAAATTAATTATAAGAATACTAATAAGAATTTTTACCCGATACAAATGAGAGGGGATTTGGTAGATGTATTTCAAGGTCTAGTAGAACAAGATCTTTACTTATTGGCTAAGGATGTAAATATTGAGTCCAGTAAGAAAAGAGGGTCTTCAACCAGTAACCTTACAATAAAGGAACAGAAAGTTTTAAAGAAATTGCAAAATAACAAGTTGGTCATACTAAATTCAGACAAGGGAGGGAGTGTAGTAGTGCAAAATAGGTCCCAATATACTCAGGAAGCACTAAGACAGTTGAGTGATATAGAAACATATCGTAAAATCACATTCAATCCAATGATGAAGTTCACTCAAGAATTAGAAAGGTTTCTGAAATGCTACGTAGGGAAAGGTATCATCACACTACAAATGGCAGATAGTTTGAAAGTAGACTTTCCAGTGACACCGGTCTTTAAACATCTGCCGAAAATACATAAGTCTATGAGTGCTCCCCCAGGACGCCCAATTATTTCAGGAATTAGGTCACTGGGGGAGAGACTGGGAGCCTACATTGACACTATACTCCAACCCATAGTCCAGATCACCCCTGCATATGTGAGGGACACGAAACACGTTTTACGATTACTAGACACTATGGATATAAGTGAGGGAGACGTCCTACTAACGGTAGATGTAGCCTCGCTATATTCTTGCATCCCGCACCTTCAGGGACTAAAGTCTTTGGAACAAATGCTAGAACTATATACAGACTTTGATGGCAGATTTATAGAGTTCGTATGTGAGGGGGTGAGATTTTTGCTAACCCACAATTGTTTTTCATTTGAAGGAGATTATTATGTTCAAAACCAAGGTACGGCCATGGGAGCGAAGTTCGCTCCCTCATATGCAAATCTATACTTAACAGATTACGAACTTAGAAAAATTTTCTGTGATGGTAACCCTTTTAAATCGAATATTAAAATGTACCGCAGGTTTATCGATGACCTGATAATCATTTGGAGAGGGGGAGTAGAATTAATTGAAGAGTTCATGGCATATCTGAACCATAATGACCAGAATTTAAATTTCACTTATACTGTGTCAGACACTAGCATATCTTTCTTAGACATTGAATTAGTATTAGATTTTGATTTGCAAAAGATCACCACATCAACTTTCAGAAAATCTACCTCAGGGAACACCATACTTCGGGCTGATTCCCATCATCCCACCCATTTAAAGAGGGCTATCCCTAAGGGGCAATATATGCGTCTTAGACGAAATTGTACCCATTTAGATGTGTATAGGGAACAAGCTGCTTCACTATCAGAACGTCTTGTCATTAGAGGATATGATAGAACTACCCTCTTACAAACCAGCAAAGCAATAGAAATAATGAGCAGGGAAGAACTATTGAGGGACAGTAACAAGAACCGTAGGAAAGGGAATGCACAAAATCTTAATAGGTCAGAAGGCCCTATTACATTCACCACCAATTATAGCAAGCAGTTTGAGCGAATAAATCGTATTATAAGGAAGTATATACCAGTTTTGGAGAAAGACACTCTCCTCCAAGAGGTGGTAAGGAAACAGGGAATCAGATGTGTCAGTAAAAGAGCTAAGACAATTGGTAATCAATTAACGAGGGATTTCTCAAAAAAACAGGTAACCACATGGTTACAAAGTCAGACTGGGTTCTTTAAGTGCAAAAGAATACCATGTAAAAGTTGTGATTTTGTCATCTCAGGTGATTCTTTTAAATCTACTGTCACTGGTAAAACCTTTGAAATTAGCCATAGAATGACTTGTCATTCTAATTTTGTGGTTTATCTAATTACATGCAATCTGTGCCACAAACAATATGTAGGTAGAACCACAAGACTGCTCAAAGATCGAATCCGAGAACACCTGTTATCCATTAAACAAGACCCTCCGAAAACTCCCATAGCAAAACATTTTGTGGCACACTTTAATACTATGGGAATACCTATTAATGATACTGATATAGGCACAGTGTTAGGGTTTCAAGGTATCGATACAGCTATCAAAAGTGTTAAAGGAGGTGACAGGGTAGCTGCATTGAACAGGAAAGAGGCCTTTTGGATCTTCAATCTATCCACAGGAGTCCCACTTGGAATAAATAAAATTACAGATCTTAGATACTTTGTAGACTAAGGTAATCTGACAAACGTAGTTTAGAAATAGTAAATGTGATCCAACAACCCACCTCACACAACATCTAAGATAGGGATTGCAGCAGATGTTGGTACAGCAATCTGTTGGTTCCGGATCTCCAAAATTTCAAATCCCCCAAGAGTACGACCAACCATAACCATACTTTGTAGAAAGGAAGTTGGCATATATATACAACCCAAGAACATTTATAATGAGTAATATATAGCCTTATAAGTAGAGAATGTTTTCTATTTAAAGAGGATATTGATGTATAGGAGGTATACAATATATACATCGATTTCCTCATTAGTAAGATAAGATAGTTACCAACTATAATATTAACTCTAATAAAGAAATCTCAATCAACTTTAATCTTGATTTTAATTTTTAGTGGATTAGTCACGTTAATGTTAATATTTATTCACATTCATTTGTTAGTTTATAGTTTTAAATCACACACGAATCACACACCAATTGCAACAGTTAGTACAGTGAGTGTTTATGAATCACGGAAGTTCACTACACACAATAATAATGAATACAATGATAATAAGACATTATTAAATTATTACATTATTAACAGCACTTTAGGCACTAAGATCACCAAATGTTATTATTATTTTTATTAATTTTATTTCATTCTTAGTCACAAGAACAAGGGTATAGAATGAAACAGATTCTAAACAGAGTCGGTTACTATATTAAGCAATAGCATACACAGACACGTAGTTCACTTAATTTTAAGAGATATGCTAAAATTAAAATTAAAGGCCATATATTTATATTTATGTTTATATTATTTGGGTTGCGAATCAGGTGGAACAACGATTGGAATAACAATATATACAATACAGTATAAACTATATACATATACAGGTGTACTGAGTTAAACCAATCAAGAAGGACACTGAATAACTCCACTTTTCTGATGAAATATTTACAATACAAAGTAGAAGGTCATGAGATGAAATGTTAAACAAAATAAAAATGAAACTAAGTAAAATAAAATAATATACTTATAATTAGGTAGAATTATATATAATTCGTAGCTAAGTTTCATAAATGGGGAATTTTTGGATATCTGAATATCCATACATATATATATAATTATTATATAGTTCAGCTTTAGATCCCGGGAACTCCTTTTCCCTCTCAGTGCATGATTCAATAGGTTTGTGAAATATTATCAAGTAACATGAGAACAGACTTAGATGTCAGGCAAGGAATAGCTTTTTGGTTCAAATTTTATTTAAATATATATTTTTTTACACTTAGTGTGATGTTCTATATTAAAAATGTATACATCTATTGGTAATAAACTGTTACGTATTTGTCTTATCTGTTGTATTTGCGGTAATATGCAACCATTGGTGGATGCTTCGTGATCTTGTCGTAGACAGCTAACGGACTGACAGCGGCACTTGTGGATACAAGATCCATATACTAAGAGTGTATACTTGACTGTAAGTTACCGATGGCGCATGCGCGCAATAGCTGAATACGACCAGACCAGGAGTGCAGACTGCCGGACCTAATTAACCTAAGACAACAGGTGTGCTGCAACACAGGTAAGCATACGTAACAGGAAGTAATACATGTTTAAAAGAACCAAGTGTTTTACTGTGTGTAAGTCCCTGACGAAGTGCCTCCGGGCAGGAAACGCATCGGACGTTTCATTCTTTGTGCTCCCTCCCAAGCTTGTATGTACCTGAGCTTCACCTTGACTTTCAATAAAGTCGGCCTTTATTTGCAATGTTAAAAAAAAAAAAAAAAAAAAAAGGACGTTTCATTCTTTGTGCTCCCTCCCGAGCTTGTATGTACCTGGGCTTCACCTTGACTTTCAATAAAGTCGGCCTTTATTTGCAATGTTTGCGGCTGTTTGTGTTTTCCATGTAGCGGATCCTCTTATCAGTATAAAAACATTAATATATATGTACACATTATATCCCTTTGCCAAATGTTTGCCAAAACATATTTATGCAATATTCATATTTAATAAAGGTTTTAATGTAAATATTTGACATTTACTAAGGCGAATATGCTATGTTGTATGCGCGATGGTTTTTTTTTTTTTTTTTCGAAATTTTTTTTCTCTCCATTGACTTCTATGGGGAATGCGAAAAGGCGATGGTGTTTGCATGATCTCGGATGTTAGGTTTTTTTGCCACTTTTTTCCCAGATTTTTTTCCCATTTTTTTTTCTCCATTGATCTCTATGGGGGAATTCATGCACGCTTATGTGGAAAATTGAGTTTGTTTTTCCATGCTATTCGGGTTAATGCTAGCGCAAACTAAGGTTTTTTGGGACGTGTAATATGAATGCAACGCCACAAGCGTAAAAATGAAAATCCAAGCAGAGTTTTCGCTAACACAAAATATATATATACACCGCAGCACTTGTAATCTAGACCTTAATAAGGTAAACTAACTAAAAATTTACTTTTTGTAGTTTATAAATGGAAATATCTATTAAAAAAAGCCAAGATATGCTATGTAAAAAGGTCAAAATTGGTTTTCCAGACCATAAAGAGGAAATGAAAAAAATATACTAAAAACAGGGCTAAACAGTTTATAGATAGATTAGAATTCTTGGTGAAGGGTCTTCATCTGGTTGTAGTAAAGTCATGACAAATCATTAAGGAATATGAAAAATTGATTATCATGATAGATTTTATTGCCCTTGAAAAACTCTGAAAACCCGTGAACTAGTAATTCTAGCAAATTTCAATAGATTGAAAAACACATAAATGTTACCTATTTATAAGTCCTTAATTCATCTACACATGATTCATGTTGGTGTCATTTTAATAGGGAGACATTGTTTTGCTTTCCTTGTTTCAATGCTTTGCTCACTTTATAAGACCAACATTTAATTTTCATTTTGCATTGTTGTTTTAAGAAGCAATTGCCCTGTAGATATCAGTTCTGTTATTTCATGTACAGCTCAGTTGTTATGCAAGAAATACATGCCAATGACTTTTGATGGCATACCTTCAAGGTCAGTGTTATACTCTTTTCAGAAATTGGTTAAAGCATTTTGTGTCTCTGTTGGAATGAGTAACAAAAGGATTGCTGTTCACTATTTCTCCTATCATGTATTCTTACCATTAACAATGTCAGGGCCAACATATTAATAGGTAAGAAGAGAACACTGTTTTGATCAGTAAAAGATAAAACAAAATATAATGATGAATTTTATTGCTATAGACCCTGTTGGAAATGTGCACACAGAGATGAAGACATCTGCGGAAACAATGTGTGCATTTTTCCTATACTATAATAACATTTTACAGAATCTTATCTATTTATTTCATTCATTTTTAATCTAGAAGTAGTAGTTAAAACATACAAATACACCACATACTAAAGTTTATGAAAAAAAACAGTTGTCCAATTTTGGCCAAACTATTACAGGCATTTTCACAGACATTTCAAAAACTATCATAGATGAAAATCACAGAAAAAAGGAAAAATTAATGTCATGTAGAAATTGATGAATTATTACTGATTATTTAATTGTTGCACTTGATGATTCAGAGACTCCTTATAGTTAATTTCTTGATGTGTGCTATAAACCCTTCTTTTATATTATTTTGCATTAAATAAAATAAACTCAGATCCTATGCAACCAGATATAATAAAGACATTAAGAAAAAAATCTAGCAACATCAACTTTTGCATAAAAGATCCATTTGGAGGATATTTCCATTGTGTTTCCTGATAGCTCAGAATATGCAGAACACTAAATAATTGTGGCTTTTTACTGCTCTGCACTATAAGCAGCCAGGGAATTTATAACTCCAACTGCAATTACAATATAGATATATTATATTATATATATATATATATATATATATATATATATATATATATATATATATATATATATATATCTCAACCCTATCTGTTCATTGCTTGCCCCATCACCACCACAGATAGCAATTATCCCTTTCTGTGGCCATATTCTCAGTTTTGGTTCATTCCTGTTCCAGAGTTATTAACACTATATTTTACCTGGTCACCACTACAATATCTCATGTTTACCTAAATTACCTCTTCTATGTAACCTTCTACTGTAAACATCCTCCTCTATGTGGGACACCTTTAATAAATGCTTTGGATAAATATAACTTCCTCTGTAAGTCAAAGTCGTATTTAGTTGTCACTCGAGACAATACTATTTGTCAGACTAATGAAATCATAAAAAAAAAAGATAAATGTGAATAAAGTGAGCAGTGGAGAACTTATTGGGACATCTATTCAAACTGCATACTGATCAGTGCTCAAAGGCCATCAACAACTTTTCTAACTAAACACAGAGATTTTATTTTTTTAATTAAAGAAGAAATGGTTGTTGCCGGCAGAAACTATTTTAAAATAGTATAAAGAAAAAGAACTGAGTGCAGCTTCAGAACAAACAGACTCAAATTGGAAAAGTAAAACTTATAGTGCAAAGCCAGCAGTCAAAAGGGTTCATTCATTTTTAAAGTGGGCATGTGAGAAAGAATGAGAGTGTGTGCAGTGACTGTGAGTAAAACTAGTTGTTGTTTGATGCAATACTATGGTGTTACTGAGTACTGCAAGAGTAAAACCACATTGTGCTAATTCAACTGATGATAAGTATGTGTGGTAATGGGATCTTGTGGACACAGTAAAATGGTTGGCACAATAACATTGTGTTACTGACATTTATTAACACAACATTGGGCTTGTCAATTGACTAATATGTGTAGTATGGAAAGTGAGTGTGTATATGTATGTGATTGTGTACTGTGCTGTACTTGTTCTTTATTTTAACCATGTGTAACCTAAATAGAAAGTACAACAGCAACAACTAGAATTCCCGGGTTGAACATTGCTAATCCTTCAGCAAAGGATATCAAGAAAATAAAGCTATTGTAATAATAGATGGAAATTGGACATTTGAAAGTTGTATGTAGTATATGAAGAATCATAAAATAAAAAAAAATAGATTTCACTATGAAACCCAAATATTTTCTTTCATGATTCAGATAGAGCATACATTTGTAAGAAACTTTTTATTGTATTTCTATTATCAGTTTTGCTTCGTTATCTTGGAATCCTTTGTTAAAGGTGCAGCAATACACTACTTGGAGGGAGCTAGCTGAACACATTGTTAATAAACCAATGACAAGAGGTATATATGTGCAGCCACCAATCATCTGCTAACTCCTTCCCTGGCTGTTTCTGAGTCTCAGCCAAAAAATAGGGTTTCTTTTCAACAAAGGATACCAAGAAAAAGAAACAAATTAGATCAAATAAGTAAATTGGAAACTTGATTAAAAATGCATGCTCTATCTGAATCATGAATGGAAAAAAATAGTTTCATGTCCCTTTAAGTATAGATAGTTTCTGTATAGTAAGTATACTAGTAGTTACTGTACATTTAAGTAAAATGTTTAGTTTTACCAAACATGCAGTGCACACTGCACATAAATTAGATGTATAAATAATAGAATATGTTTAAAGAAATAAGAACTTGCAATAGATAGAGCATGCAATTTTGAGACACTTTTAAATGTGCTTTGTTCTCTTGGTATCCATTGTTGAAAATTAATACACACATAACCTACACTTGTGGGAGCTATCTGCTGATTGGTCTCTGCACATAATTTGTCTCTTGTGATTGGCTAACTAGATGTGTTCAGATAGCTTCCAGTAGTGCAATGCTGTTTGTTCGGCAAAGGATAACAAGAGAATTAAGCATTTGTCTCTTGTGATTGGCTAACTAGATGTGTTCAGATAGCTTCCAGTAGTGCAATGCTGTTTGTTCGGCAAAGGATAACAAGAGAATTAAGCATTTGTCTCTTGTGATTGGCTAACTAGATGTGTTCAGATAGCTTCCAGTAGTGCAATGCTGTTTGTTCGGCAAAGGATAACAAGAGAATTAAGCATTTGTCTCTTGTGATTGGCTAACTAGATGTGTTCAGATAGCTTCCAGTAGTGCAATGCTGTTTGTTCGGCAAAGGATAACAAGAGAATTAAGCATTTGTCTCTTGTGATTGGCTAACTAGATGTGTTCAGATAGCTTCCAGTAGTGCAATGCTGTTTGTTCGGCAAAGGATAACAAGAGAATTAAGCATATGTGATAATAAAAGTAAATTTTAAAGTTGTTTAAAATGTTATGTTCTATCCGAATCATAATAATTAAATTTTTGGGGTTTCCTGTCCTTTAAGAATTATATAGAATGACAAAATTAATGCTAATATAGCTGATTACAGCTTCAAATAAAGAAAAATGGCAAGAATCTGCACTGTAGCTAAAAAATATATATTTAGTTTGAAACTAATGCAACCATGAAAGAAAATGAACAAAAATAAAAATTTAAAATTTAATGAAAAGAAAATTTCATAGATAATGAAAAATGTTCCCGTGCACATCTCTAATCAGTAGTAATAATAGTAGAAAAAAAGACACATATAAAAAAAACAGTAGCATATTGCATATGGAACGGAAATATCTGTAAACCTAAATGTAAAGGCATGTTAAAATACAAAAAGATCTATGGTGAACTTTATTGAGCACTATTAGAATTAATAGGTGTCATGAAATGCCAATGTAAAACATATATACATGAAAGGCTAAATAAAAATATTAGTTCATGAAAAATAAATAAATATAGCTCCAAAAGCAATAGAATACAGCTATATGGCTGGAATACAAGTAAATATTTCAGTTTATATGTACAGAACACAGGTCTGTTGTATAATTGGTTTGAAATACTTATAATAGTTGATCATGCCATCAGATTGTCACAGTAATATACAGTATGCGCATATGGGATTTGTATAAGACAACAAATAAATCTTTGTCTTTAGGTTAGTGCACTGGTTGTAAAACCTGTCCTTAGGCCTCCCCAACAGGCCAGATTTTCAGGATTACCTTGGATGAGAGCAGCTAAAATAACAATGGCCTAGATTACGAGTTTTGCGTTAGCCTTAAAAAGCAGTGTTGGCCGGTCCTAACCCTGCTTTTTAATGCCCGCTGGTATTACGAGTCTTGCAGGTACAGGTGTACCGCTCACTTTTTTGGCCAGACTCGGAAATACCGCAAATCCACTTAGGTCAATTGCGTATCCTATATTTTCAATGGGACTTGCATAGCACCGGTATTACGAGTCTGCCAAAAAGTGAGCGGTACACCCTCTCCTGTCAAGCCTGGTACCGCATTTTAAAGTCAGTAGTTAATAGTTTTACACTACAACGCTGTAGCATAAAACTCTTAACTAAAGTGCTAATAAGTACACTAACACCCATAAACTACTTATTAGCCCCTAAACCGAGCCCCCCCCCCCACATCGCAAACACTAAAATAAATAGTTTAACCCCTAATCTGCAAAACCGGACATCACCGCCACTATAATAAATATATTAACCCCTAAACCGCCGCACTCCCGCATCGCAAACATTAGTTAAATATTATTAACCCCTAATCTGCTGTCCCTAACATCGCCGACACCTACCTACATTTATTAACCCCTAATCTGCCGCCCCCAACGTCGCCGCCACTATATTAAAGTTATTAACCCCTAAATTTAAGTCAAACACTAACCCTAACACCCCTTAACTTAAATATAACTTAAATAAATATAAATAAAATTACTATAATTAACAAAATTATTCCTATTTAAACTAAATACTTACCTGTAAAATAAAACCTAAGATAGCTATAATATAACTAATAGTTACATTGTAGCTAGCTTAGGGTTTATTTTTATTTTACAGGCAACTTTGTATTTATTTTAACTAGGTACAATAGTTATTAAATAGTTATTAACTATTTAATAACTACCTAGTTAAAATAAAGACAAATTTACCTGTAAAATAAAACCTAACCTAAGTTACAATTACACCTAACACTACACTACAATTAAATTAATTACCTAAATAAAATACAATTAATTACAATTAAATAAAATTATCTAAACTACAAAAAAAAAAACCACTAAATTACAGAAAATAATAAAGAAATTACAATTTTAAACTAATTACACCTAATCTAATCCTCTAACAAAATAAAAAAGCCCCCCCAAAATAAAAAAAGCCCTACCCTACACTAAATTACAAATAGCCCTTAAAAGGGCCTTTTGCGGGGCATTGCCCCAAAGTAATCAGCTTTTTTACCTGAAAAAAAATTACAATTCCCCCCCAACATTAAAAACCACCACCCACACAACCAACCCTACTCTAAAACCCACCCAATCCCACCTTAAAAAAAACTAACACTAACCCCCTGAAGATCACCTTACCGGGAGACGTCTTCACCCAACCGGGCCGAAGTCCTCAACGAAGCTGGGAGAAGTCTTCATCCAAGCCGGGGCGAAGTGGTCCTCCAGATGGGCAGAAGTCTTCATCCACACGGCATCTTCTATCTTCATCCATCCGGCGCGGAGCGGGTCCATCTTCAAGACATCCGACACGGAGCATCCTCTTCAAATGACGGCTAAACACATAATGATGTCATCCAAGATGGTGTCCCTTCAATTCTGATTGGCTGATAGAATTCTATCAGCCAATCGGAATTAAGGTAGTAAAAATCCTATTGGCTGATGCAATCAGCCAATTGGATTGAACTGGCATTCTATTGGCTGATTGGAACAGCCAATAGAATGCCAGCTCAATCCTATTGGCTGATTGGATCAGCCAATAGGATTGAACTTCAATCCTATTGGCTGATTGCATTTAACATTGCACAACAAATTCTGGAGAACTGCTTGTTCAATGCCACCCCCTGCAGATTTGCAGCCAATCTGCCGCTAGCAGGGGGTGTCAATCAACCTGATCATATTCGATCGGGTGGATTGATGTCTGCAGCCTCAGAGGCAGTGGATGAGTTAAGGAGCAGCGGTCTTAAGATAGTTACATTGGGGCTGATACGAGGGTTGGTAAATCGGCCCCTTGCTCTCTATGCCTTGCATAATAGGACATGGCAAATGTAGAATTCTGAAGTAAGACTAGATAAAAAGCAGTAAAGAACTTTGTAGCTCTTGTCCTTAAAGGGACAGTCTAGTCCAAATGCTACTTTCATGATTTCTATAGGGCATGCAATTTTAAACAACTTTCCAATGTACTGTTATCGTCAAATTTGGTTTGTTCTTTTGGTATTCTTTGTGAAAGCTAAACCTAGGTATGCTCATATGCTAATTTCTAAGCCGTTGACCTGCCTCTTAACTCAGAACATTTAGACAGTGTTTGACAGTTAGACACTGATAGTTCATGTGTGTCATAACATTGTGCTCACTCCCGTGGAGTTATTTAAGAGTTATCACTGATTGGCTAAAATGCAAGTCTTTCAAAGGATTTGAGATAAGGGGGCAATCTGCAGAGGCTTTAATACAAGGTAATCACAGAGATAAAAAGTACATATATATATATATATATATATATATATATATATATATATATATATATATATATATATATATAACAGTACTGGTTATGCAAAACTGAGGAATGGGTAATAAAGGGATTATCTATCTTTTTAAACAAGAAATCTGGCCATCTTCATGTAGAACATGATATTTAGCACTATATTTAAGAGTCCATAGGGTTTCATGTGTCAACAGTTTAGTCAATGCAGATCAAATAAATATTACGTTTATTTACAAGGTTTTTCCTGGTATTTTTTTAATTTGCATTTATTGTAATTCATTCCACAAGGCATTCATGAGAAGTTATATTAATAAATCTTTCTTCAACAAGTACAGAATATAATAAATGAAGGCTACTAACCATGCTTTAGCTGTCAAATTAAACACATTACTGAGGACAATTTTTGTTACTTACATACAAGTTCATGCAAAGGCTCCTTTTTATTTTTAGTTATGTCATCATTTACCAGCATTTGTGTCATCCTCACACAGGGCTGCAAAGTTTTGTAAAAATGTTTTTAATTTGAAAAAGCTCATCTTATATCTTACTTGGGTAAAGTATTACGGTCTTTATATTGTAAACTTTGCAAGAGTGTCACAGTAATATTTAGTGCATTATATAGACACCCTTAGTTGTAAATATACAGACAACCAATAAGTTAACTGACTTTATTTCTCCAGCGTTGTTACATAAATCTTGTAAAGGAAATATTCAGGAATCGATGTTACACCAGGATACCACATCAGAATACTGTTGCTGGTAAGTCAACTAAATCAACCTGTGATATTCTTTCAGGTAAGCTGCTGAAGTACACTTTTACCTTAGAATATTTTATAGAAGGTTTACTTTGTACTTGGAACAAAAGGCATTGGTAGAACCTAATAATAAAGAAAAAAAACTATTTCTGAATTGTCATTAAGCATCTAAAATCAGTTAGAGATTGTAATATATTTATAATATCTTAAAACATTTATACAGAACGTAATATATATATACACTCTACAATTGTATTCTATTATACAGATCCCAGATAGGTATGAGGTTAAGAATTATTGTAAATGTTTTACCTTCCCATATCTGCTATGAGAAATTGTTTTAGCTGGTATACTGGCAGAATCAATTTATTTCATAATAGGCAAACGTTTCTCTAGAGTCAGTTTATATATATGTGGAATAGCTGTTTGTATGCCTGTGGATCTCAAATAATTTATTCTTGAATAGTCCCAAAACCAAAAGGCTGCAATAAGTTTCTCCAGCAGAAACATATTAGGCAGTAAAGCCATCACTTTTTTGAGCATGATGGTAAAATGCATACTTCTTTTTTTGTAGAATTTGCTTTAGGCACAATAAATTCCCCTAAGCCGAAATTTGTAGTATTAACTTTAAACTTTCATAGATATCCTGTGTAGAATTAATGTATGCCTTTGAAGACTCAAAGGGGAAAAAAAACTGTTAGGAAGTGCTAATACTGCTTGCTTTATTTTTGTGACTTTCATTTTCCATAATACATTAAACACAGTATTTAACATCAATTTCAAATATTCAAAAATGATAAACTTTAAATAATATGTCTACTTACAAAAAGGTAACCTAGAAAACACGCATTTTAATAAATAGCATTATTAGGATTTTGATATTTTTGAACACCCTAGTGCAAGATAAAGTCATGATCTGCAGAGAAGGGAAAAGAACAAATTGCTCCTTTATGTAAATTTGTTTTCCGGTCTGTTGTTTTCCCTTTACACATTAGAAAGAACCCAAAATGGTGCCCCCAAGCACCCTGTAATTTAGGGCAAAATCCAGATCACCAAACTCTCTCCTGATGCCCCCTCCCCCTTACTAATTATTTTTTTATTTATTTCAATGAAACCTGAAACTACCCATATCAAACCTAAAACATATGAACCCTGACAAATATCACTCTGAACTAATAAGCGACCCAACTGCCCTAGAACCCAAACACCATGTTACCCACTCGCCAATGGTTCGATGATCAAAGCTTCATCGAATAAGACATGAAAAATCACACTGGCACTCACAGGGGCAGCCCCCCATGGAATTAGGGGGGCTGCCACCATGGAAAGAAATCGAGATTGCTTAGGAGAGTAAAGATATCAAGGGACACTCTTTCAAAATTAAATCCTGCAACTAATACAAATCATCTTACTCCGCTTTCAGTAAATATTCTCCTTTTTTCATATGCGATTGTTGTTCTATGAGGGAAGTAAGTATTTTGCACATTTTGACACAATCATGCCACCTATAAGTTTAAAAAAAAAAGATGAAAAAGCTAACAGGGGGAAAATGTTTAGAGAATTTGCAAGCCCAGGTAGAGAAATTGCACCTACACCTTTGGAACGCCCCTGTTCAACTCACCGGTAGAGATGGTAAAACTTTGCAAGATACACTGTTCTCAAGGTAAACATTGCCTGTAGAGAATTCCAGCTTGAGCTATGGTGTACTGACAACATTTCTTAGAAAATCTCACAAGCCAAGAAAGCTTTAGATTATCAGCCCTCTCATTTTTAATTTAAAATTTTGGGAATGAACTACAATAGAGTACACTTTTTTAGATACTTTAGTACCTCCTTCTTGCCGTGTACTGGTTGGGAAAAAAAAACAACCACTTTATTTATTGATTTCTAGGTTTAAACCCTATTTTATTCAATATTATATTCAAGCAAAAAAGTGTAATTCACAATCACCTAGATAACGAGTTTACATTATGAGTTAAATAGCAGCGTTGTGGCCCATAACGCATAATTTTCCCTAATGCAGCCATTACGAGTCTTGTAATGCAACGTCAGCACCGCACTCTTAAAAATTACATTTTTTAATGGGATTTCCATAGCGCCGGTATTACGAGTTTTGCGTTCTGGCTAAAATGCGACCATTACAGCCTAAAATGACAAGATCTGTAACGCCATCTAAAGTCAGTAGTTATGAGTTTTACGCTACAAAGCTGTAAAATAAAACTCATAACTAAAGTGCTAAAAAGTACACTAACACCCATAAACTACCTATTAACTCCTAAACCGAGGCCCTCCCGCATCACAAACACTATATTAAATTTCTTAACCCCTAATCTGCCGCTCCCGATATTGCCGTCACTTTCAAAAAATATTAACCCCTATTCCGCCACTCCCTGACATCCTCACCACTATACTAAAGTTATTAACCCCTAAACTGCCGCCCTCCCGCATCGCAAACACTATTTAAATATGATTAACCCCTAATCTTTAACCCCCTAATTCGAATTAGCCAATAGAATGAGAGCTGCTTAAATCCTATTGGCTGATATGAACAGCCAATAGGATTTTAGCAGCCCTAATGCCTATTGGCTGATTCAAATGTTTCAGCGAATAGGAATGCAAGGGACACCATCTTGAATCGCATCCCTTGCATTGAAGATTCAGTGCATGGCAGGATTGAATGAAGAGGATGCTCCGTGCCGGATGTCTTCAGGATAGTCCCGCTCCGCACCTCCGGGATCAAGATAGAAGATGCCGCCTGGATGAAGATTGAAGAGGCCATCTGGATGAAGATTTCTTGCCGCTTGGATCAGGACTTCGTCGCCGGGATTAAAATTGAAGAGGCTGCCTGGATGAGGACTTCTCGCCGCCTGGATCAGGACTTCTCGCCGCCTGGATCAGGACTTCAACTCCAAGATGAAGATCGTTCAAGCGGGACTTCAAAAACTGCAAGTAGATCGTCAGGGGGTTAGTGTTAGGCTTTTTTAAGGTTTTTTTTTTTGTTTAGGGCAGTAAAAGAGCTAAATGCCCTTTTAAGGGCAATGCCCATACAAAAACCCTTTCAGGGAAATGGGTAGCTTAGGTTTTTTAGATAGTTTTCTTTTATTTTGTGGGTTTGGGGGTGGGGGTTTGTAATGTTAGTGGGTCTTTGTAATTTTTTTTCACTAAAAGAGCTGCTATCTTTAGGGCAATGACCTACAAAAGGCCCTTTTAAGGGCCATTGGTAGTTTATTCTAGATTAGGTTTTTTATTTTGGGGTGTTTTTTTATGGGTATTAGAATAGGAATATTCAATGTTATTTTGTGTAATGTATATTTTTAGGGGGTGTTTTTTTTAGCAAATTAGCTGTTTAACTTAGGGCAATGCCCTACAAAAGGCCGTTTTAAGGGCTCCCCAAAAGGCCCTTTTAAGGGCCCTTGGTAGTTTGGGGGGTGGGGGTTTGTATAGTGTTAGGGGGTGTTTGTATTTTTTTTTGGAGCAAAATAGCTGTTTAACTCAAGGCATGCCATACAAAAGACTCTTTTAAGCCCCCCCAAAAGGCCATTTTAAGGGCCCTTGGTAGTTTTGGGGGTGGGGCTTTGTATAGTGTTAGGGGGGGTTGTATTTTTTTGGGAGCAAAAGAGCTGTTTAACTCAGGGCAATGCCCTACAAAAGACCCTTTTAAGGGCCCTTGTTATTTTGGGGGTGGGGTTTGTATAGTGTTAGGGGGTGTTTGTATTTTTTTTAGAGCAAAAGAGCTGTTTAACTCAGGGCAATGCCCTACAAAAGATCCTTTTAAGCCCCCCCAAAAGGCCCTTTTAAGGGCTCTTGGTAGTTTTGGGGGTGGGGCTTTGTATAGTGTTAGGGGGGTTTGTATATTTTTTGGAGCAAAAGAGCTGTTTAACTCAGGGCAATGCCCTACAAAAGACCCTTTTAAGGGCCCTCCAAATGGCCCTTTTAAGGGCCCTTGGTAGCTTATTCTAGATTAGGCTTTTTTATTTTGGGGTGGGTTTTTTTTTTAAAGGGTATTAGAATAGGAATAATCTTTATTTTTTTGGATATTTTTTTTTTTGTAATGGTAGGTTTTTTTATCTTTTGTAATGGTAGTTTTTTTATTTTTTGTAATGTTAGGTTTTAGTGTAAAGCAGGTTAGGTTTTATTTTACACATAAGTTTGTATTAATTTTAGCTAGGTAGTTAGTAAATAGTTAATAACTATTTACTAACTAGTCTACCTAGTTAAAATAAATACAAACTTACCTGTGAAATAAAAATAAAACCTAAGTTAGCTACAATGTAACTATTAGTTATATTGTAGTTACCTTAGGTTTTATTTCACAGGTAAGTATTTAATTTTAAATAGGAATTATTTAGTTAATAATTGTAAATTTAATTTAGATCTAATTTCATTATGTTAAAGTTAGGGGGAGCTATGGTTAGGTTTAGGAGCAAAGTCAGTTGGGAGAACAGCACCACTGTCAGTGCACAGACAGAGGGAGAAACTGCTAAATCCCTGCGTATCACTTGTATTCATGAAAGATGCCGGCACAGTGGATAAAAAATATAAACTTTTATTAAAGACCTTTGTAAAAAAAACATCGTTTCTGGGTTAACCCCTTAATCATGCTGTCTGATACATACAGTGTTTGGTGTCTTTTTAAACCATCTCAAATTCGCCCCAATTCTGTGTTGCACTATGTCCCTAGCGCTACCTAGTGACTAAGTCATTATATTACATTTAACATCTTTATTCCAAAAAGTATTCAAAAAAGTATTTTTAAAAATATACCAATTATAATTATTAGAAGGAATTGGTATATTTTAAAATATTGTAATCCCAATATCAAACAACTTCAGGATCCACCATTAATGGCGTACAGGCGTGTTAAAAACATAAGAGACCACCTAGTCAGAACAGATGTAGGATCTAGCAAAGGCCTTAAGCAAGCCCATATAGGGAGTAAAAGACAAGGATGCTACCCATGTCTGGGGTGCATGAGTTGTAGTTCCATTATAAAAGGGCCACACTTCTTTCACCCTCATAATGGAAGAAAGTACAACATTGAGGGTTTCTATACATGTGAAAGTGTGTATGTAATATATTTGATCAAATGCCCGTGCTCCCTAATTTATTTAGGGGAGACTACACAAAAAATCAGGGATCGTATTTGCCAGCACAGGAGTAACATCAGAAAGAAAAATGTTGAGGCCCCATTGTCTAAGCATTTTATTGAAAATAATCATAATATCAGCCAGCTTCGTTGGCAAGTAATTGAGCAGATCCAAATCCCCAGAAATGATACTGACAGAGAGGTATTACTTAAGCAAAGGGAGATGTGGTGGATCTCTAAAATGGAAACCATGGCACCCAAAGGGTTAAACCGTGACTTTGATCTCTCCTGTTTTTTATAGAAAAGTTTCTTTATAAAAGGATTTTTTTATAGAAAAGGTTATAATGTGAACTTTGCTGTGGTCTTCTTACTAATAATTTTTCCTTCCATGAAATAATACTCACTGCAAGGTGGGTTATAAATACCATTGATAATTACATTGTCCTTTATTAAGACATTTCTACCTCTAAATAATTAGGCCATAAATTTCTTACGGCTAGATTTGGAGTTTGGCGGTAGATGGTGTGCGATAGCTACGCGTGGTTTATGTCTAACGCACTTCATTGTTTAACGCCGGTATTTAGAGTTAAAAAAAACCTTCTAACGATACTCCTAACGCGTGTATTTCACACGCAGAATCCTGCCTGCGTTAGACAGTCTCCCATAGAGATTAATGGAAATGCAAACAAACACGCTTTTTTCATCTAACACTCGATCTCGCGAGAAATACGCACAGCTCGGTCATATGACGCATACCACATCATGCACAACAATAACACGCCGCAAATGTCACAACAACAATCACTAAACAAAGCACATAAGCATTACACATTCAGAAGCGGGGGGAATTTTATTTAAATAAAATACAGGGAATACGCATATACTTTAAGATGCGGAAATACGGAAAATAACAACAAGAAAAAAAAAAAAAAACATACACTAGCAAAATAATCGCATTCAATATTACTATATATTAGGACAAACATACATATACAACACTTCACTAATACCACACCATCGCAAATTAACATTTAAACATAATACTATTGGACAATGTTATAGAAAACGAGCACTATGACATCATCGCATTCTACTCATTCCACAAATACTAACTCCAAATGAGCATGCTCAAATTCACACACCTAATACACATTGCACAAATAATAAGTAAGAATAAAGCACACCTGAACACAATTTACAATGCAAACCGGTACATCATTAAACATTTACACAGGGTATATAAGCACCACACAAGAATGGCTTCTCTCACTGTGTTGCTGGTGGGTTTTTGGAGATTGGAGCTTAGAGATTTTGTGCATTATTGTGAGTCAGTTAGTGGTAGTGGGAGTTAGAGAGTTAGTGGTAGTGTGAGTTAGAGAGGTAGTGGTAGTGTGAGTTAGAGAGTTAGTGGTAGTGTGAGTTAGAGAGGTAGTGGTAGTGTGAGTTAGAGAGTTAGTGGTAGTGTTAGTTAGAGAGTTAGTGCTAGTGTGAGTTAGAGAGTTAGTGCTAGTGTGAGTTAGAGAGTTAGTGCTAGTGTGAGTTAGAGAGTTAGTGGTAGTGTGAGTTAGAGAGTTAGTGCTAGTGTGAGTTAGTGAACGACAGTTGGTTTGGGTGAGTGTGCGAGTGCTTTTTCTGTACACTTAACACATTTACACGCAAACACATTCAATACATACATACACTTATCAATAACACTACATACACTCCATACCCCATACCCTCTCATACTACACTCCATACCCCATTCCCTGTAGTCCCATTCCCTGTAATCCCATTTACTCTTATCCCATACCCCATCCCCATCCCATCCCCATCCCCTAGTTACATTTAGTTTACATATCCTCCTTTTAGTCTTCTTCTTCATTTTATTCATTTAAATACTCCTTACCCTCTTTTATTTATATCCCTTTCACACTTTCAGCACTTATTTTTGTCTTTTTAGTTCTTTATTTTGACCCCCTTTCATTTGATCACACTCACTTTTTGTTTTCTTAGTTGGGGTTTAGTTTAGGGAAGAGATGGAGGGCAGGCAGGGGTGAGGTAGAGGGGGGAGGAGAGGGAGGGGGAGAGGAACAGGACAGGAAGGGGGGCAGGAAGGGGGGCAGGAAGCGGGGGTGGAAGCGGTGGGTGGACCCAGCCACTTGGTTCAAGATGAACAAGTGGCTGGTCCCAGTGGTGGACAGAGTAGGGCTTCACAGTCCAGGAAACAGAGGGCATCATCACAGGGGAAGGCCAAGGCGACTAGGGAGGCGAGGTTTTCGATGGAGGAGAAGGAGGCCCTCGTAGAAGCCTATATGGCCAGGTATAGGAGGCTGCAGCATCAGAAGACCACCCCGACTGAGAAGAGGAAGCTCTGGCATGAGATAAGGAATGCAGTCAATGCAGTGGGTGGCCGGAACAGAGATATGGACTCTATTAAACATCGATACCGGGACTGCAAGATGGATCTTAAGAAAAAGTTAAGCCAGGAGGCCCGACATACCACAGGAACCGGTGGCGGCCCTGCACTGGAAATCGATTACTGCCGATGGGAGGAAATGTTGCGTCCCAGCATCTCCGAGGTGGATGTAGTCGGTATCGGATGAATTGATACCGGGAACCTGCCATTCTCATCTGACGGTAAGCTCATTTAAGAATAAATTAACATACGAATGTATTTCAAGGGACACTATACGCAAACCTTTACTTTCATGATTAAGGTAGAGAATACAATTTTAAACAACATTCCAATTAACTTATATTACCTAATTTGATTCATTCTT
The DNA here is from genome assembly GCF_027579735.1 of Bombina bombina. Taxonomy (NCBI): domain Eukaryota; kingdom Metazoa; phylum Chordata; class Amphibia; order Anura; family Bombinatoridae; genus Bombina; species Bombina bombina. The sequence continues at coordinate 600,515,609 of NC_069502.1, forward strand.
TAGATATACTTTAATGAAGAAATAGCCATGCACACGGTGAACCAATCACAGGAGGCAGCTATATTCAGCTACCAATCAGCGGCATCTAAGCATATCTAGATATGCTTTTCAGCAAATAATATCCAGAGAATGAAGCTAATTAGATAAGAAAAGTACATTAGAAAGTTGATTATAATTGTATGCTTCTAAATCATGAAAGATAAAACATTGGGTTTCATGTCCCTTTAAGGATCAGATTAATGCTATTACGTTGTTTACACGCATTCACAATTACTTTGCGGTTACATCAGTATCTAGGCTAAAGGTTAGGTGTGCATTTAAACAGACTGAAAACAAACGCTAAAACATTCAGATTGGCCAGAGATATCACAAACACGGTTTAGAAAATGCGGAAATCGTATTGATTGTTAGATTTCAAAGTGGATTAATGAGGCTGCATTTGTAATTGTATCGTAAGCTAAGTAATTTAAAGGTTTATTTGGAAATATGCTAATATATACATTTCTTTCTTTTTTAAATATACAGAGTCTGGGGAGGAGGCAGCACAGCAACTACCGGCTCCTCCTTTTCCCCGGGATGAGAGTGGTGGGGATGAATCTCCACCTCGGAGGGAAGAGGCCCCCCTTGACGAAGAGGCCCCCCTTGACGAAGAGGCCCCGGAAGCAGAGGAAGAGGCCGCGGAACCAGAGGCCCCTCAAGGACCAGCAGGCCGCCGTGCACCAGCAGGCCGCTGTGCACGGGCACCCCGCCGTGCACAACAAGAGGAAATAGCGGAGGTGCGGGTTCTACTAGACTACATTGACCAGATGCGTAACTCCCGGATACAAAATATAGAAGGCAGAACTAGAATTCTTGAAGGACAAAACAAAATCATTGAAGGCCAAACCCAAATTATACACCTCCTTACTCGAATAGAAGAAGGCCAAAACAGAACCTTTAGACTCCAACAAGAGATGTTTAATTTCTTCCGGGAGGCGCATGCTGGTCTGCCTACTGCTGGTCTACCTCCTGGTCCGCCATCTGCTGGTCTGCCTCCTGCTCCTGAGCCTCCTGCTCCTGGGCCGCCATCTGCTGGGCCTCCTGCTCCTGGGCCGCCATCTGCTGGGCCTCCTGCTCCTGGGCCGCCATATGCTGGGACTCCTGCTCCTGGGCCGCCATCTGCTGGGCCTCCTGCTCCTGGGCCGCCATCTGCTGGGCCTCCTGCTCCTGGGCCTCCTGCTGCTGGGCCTCCTGCTGCTGGGCCTCGTGCTGCCGGGCCATCTTCTCCTGCCGGGCCATCTTCTCCTGCCGGGCCATCTTCTCCTGCCGGCCCATCTTCTCCTGCCGGCCCATCTTCTCCTGCCGGCCCATCTTCTCCTGCCGGCCCATCTCCTCCTGCCGGCCCATCTCCTCCTCCTCACCTTGGTCGTCCCAGTACTCTTCCTTCCACTCTTCCCACAACATCTCCAATGAGAACTCTTTGGAGTCGGCAGTTGACCCTCCCAGAGCCTCAGCCCAGTGGGAAGAGGGGAAGGAAGAGGAAGTAAGTATTTGTTTTCATGTTTAATGTTTTTTTTATTTAATGTTTAATGGATAGGTATGTGATGATGTGGTTTTCATACACTTGTGGACCACACTCTGTATATAATCTACTTCTGTGGGACCGGGTCCATGGAGACAGATTGTTTGCAGAGTGTGGGTTATAAGTGTGTGAAAACCACATCACATACCTATCCTTGTTCATGATATTGATTGGTTTCTGTGATGTGATGTCCAAACTGTTTCCCGAATCGCAAACAAAATTACCATTACAATTATCCATGATGGCATATTACTGTTTGAATGCCAATAACACAGCTTAAAGGGACATTAAGAATTATTGATTACAAAGAAAACACTGTATTACGCATTATCAAGTTGGAAACAACAAAACATGGAGAAATACGTGTGACTTATGTGCTTACCCTTGTATCTATGCCTATGAAAAATGACCACTTATTTGTTGTTCTGACATAACAACATTTTAGACATCAATGATCAATACATGGTAAATATGCTGTATGAGCTCAAGGTTTTAGATATACAAATGCTATCCAAATGCCCTCTAGTGGTCAAATTGCTTACGGCTAGATTTAGAGTTTGGCGGTAGCCGTGAAAACCAGCGTTAGAGGCTCCTAACGCTGGTTTTAGGCTACCGCCGGTATTTGGAGTCAGTGATTAAAGGGTCTAACGCTCACTTTTCAGCCGCGACTTTTCCATACCGCAGATCCCCTTTCATCAATTGCGTATCCTATCTTTTCAATGGGATCTTTCTAACTCCGGTATTTAGAGTCGTTTCTGAAGTGAGCGTTAGAGCTCTAACGACAAAACTCCAGACGCAGGAAAAAAGCAGGAGTTAAAAACTTTCTGGGCTAATGCCGGTTCATAAAGCTCTTAACTACTGTACCCTAAAGTACACTAACACCTATAAACTACCTATGTACCCCTAAACCGAGGTCCCCCCACATAGCCGCCACTCGATTAAATTTTTTTAACCCCTAATCTGCCGACCGCCACCTATGTTATACTTATGTACCCCTAATCTGCTGCCCCTAACCCCGCCGACCCCTGTATTATATTTATTAACCCCTAACCTGCCCCCCACAACGTCGCCGCCAGCTACTTACAATAATTAACCCCTAATCTTCCGACCGCAAAGCGCCGCCACCTATGTTATCCTTATGTACCCCTAATCTGCTGCCCCTAAAACCGCCGACCCCTATATTATATTTATTAACCCCTAATCTTCCCCCCTCAACGTCGCCGACACCTGCCTACACTTATTAACCCCTAATCTGCCGAGCGGACCTGAGCGCTACTATAATAAAGTAATTAACCCCTAATCCGCCTCACTAACCCTATCATAAATAGTATTAACCCCTAATCTGCCCTCCCTAACATCGCCGACACCTAACTTCAATTATTAACTCCTAATCTGACGACTGGAGCTCACCGCTACTCTTATAAATGTATTAACCCCTAAAGCTAAGTCTAACCCTAACACTAACACCCCCCTAACTTAAATATAATTTAAATCTAACGAAATTAATTAACTCTTATTAAATAACTTATTCCTATTTAAAGCTAAATACTTACCTGTAAAATAAATCCTAATATAGCTACAATATAAATTATAATTACATTGTAGCTATTTTAGGATTAATATTTATTTTACAGGCAACTTTGTAATTATTTTAACCAGGTACAATAGCTATTAAATAGTTAAGAACTATTTAATAGTTACCTAGTTAAAATAATAACAAATCTACCTGTAAAATAAATCCTAACCTAAGTTATAATTAAACCTAACACTACCCTATCAATAAATTAATTAAATAAACTACCTACAATTACCTACAATTAACCTAACACTACACTATCAATAAATAAATTAAATACAATTGCTACAAATAACTACAATTAAATAAACTAACTAAAGTACAAAAAATAAAAAAGAACTAAGTTACAAAAAATAAAAAAATATTTACAAACATAAGAAAAATATTACAACAATTTTAAACTAATTACACCTACTCTAAGCCCCCTAATAAAATAACAAAGACCCCCAAAATAAAAAATTCCCTACCCTATTCTAAATTAATAAATGTAAAAGCTCTTTTACCTTACCAGCCCTGAACAGGGCCCTTTGCGGGGCATGCCCCAAGAAAATCAGCTCTTTTGCCTGTAAAAAAAACAACATTACAACCCACCACCCACATACCCCTAATCTAACCCAAACCCCCCTTAAATAAACCTAACACTAAGCCCCTGAAGATCTTCCTACCTTGTCTTCACCATCCAGGTATCACCGATCCGTCCTGGCATCCGGTGCTGAAGAGGTCCAGAAGAGGCTCCAAAGTCTTCCTCCTATCCGGCAAGAAGAGGACATCCGGACCGGCAAACATCTTCTCCAAGCGGCATCTTCGATCTTCTTGCATCCGGTGCGGAGCGGGTCCATCTTGAAGCAGCCGACGCGGATCCATCCTCTTCTTCCGGCGTCTCCCGACGAATGACGGTTCCTTTAAGGGACGTCATCCAAGATGGCGTCCCTTGAATTCCGATTGGCTGATAGGATTCTATCAGCCAATCGGAATTAAGGTAGGAATATTCTGATTGGCTGATGGAATCAGCCAATCAGAATCAAGTTCAATCCTATTGGCTGATCCAATCAGCCAATCAGATTGAGCTCGCATTCTATTGGCTGTTCCGAATCAGCCAATAGAATGCAAGCTCAATCTGATTGGCTGATCCAATCAGCCAATAGGATTGAACTTGATTCTGATTGGCTGATTCCATCAGCCAATCAGAATTTTCCTACCTTAATTCCGATTGGCTGATAGAATCCTATCAGCCAATCGGAATTCAAGGGACGCCATCTTGGATGACGTCCCTTAAAGGAACCGTCATTCGCCGGAAGAAGAGGATGGATCCGCGTCGGCTGCTTCAAGATGGACCCGCTCCGCACCGGATGCAAGAAGATCGAAGATGCCGCTTGGAGAAGATGTTTGCCGGTCCGGATGTCCTCTTCTTGCCGGATAGGAGGAAGAATTTGTAGCCTCTTCTGGACCTCTTCAGCACCGGATGCCAGGACGGATCGGTGATACCTGGATGGTGAAGACAAGGTAGGAAGATCTTCAGGGGCTTAGTGTTAGGTTTATTTAAGGGGGGTTTGGGTTAGATTAGGGGTATGTGGGTGGTGGGTTGTAATGTTGGGGGGGGTTATTGTATGTTTTTTTTTACAGGCAAAAGAGCTGATTTTCTTGGGGCATGCCCCGCAAATGGCCCTGTTCAGGGCTGGTAAGGTAAAAGAGCTTTTACATTTATTAATTTAGAATAGGGTAGGGAATTTTTTATTTTGGGGGTCTTTGTTATTTTATTAGGGGGCTTAGAGTAGGTGTAATTAGTTTAAAATTGTTGTAATATTTTTCTTATGTTTGTAAATATTTTTTTTATTTTTTGTAACTTAGTTCTTTTTTATTTTTTGTACTTTAGTTAGTTTATGTAATTGTAGTTATTTGTAGCAATTGTATTTAATTTATTTATTGATAGTGTAGTGTTAGGTTAATTGTAGGTAATTGTAGGTAGTTTATTTAATTAATTTATTGATAGGGTAGTGTTAGGTTTAATTATAACTTAGGTTAGGATTTATTTTACAGGTAAATTTGTTATTATTTTAACTAGGTAACTATTAAATAGTTCTTAACTATTTAATAGCTATTGTACCTGGTTAAAATAATTACAAAGTTGCCTGTAAAATAAATATTAATCCTAAAATAGCTACAATGTAATTATAATTTATATTGTAGCTATATTAGGATTTATTTTACAGGTAAGTATTTAGCTTTAAATAGGAATAAGTTATTTAATAAGAGTTAATTTATTTCGTTAGATGTAAATTATATTTAAGTTAGGGGGGTGTTAGTGTTAGGGTTAGACTTAGCTTTAGGGGTTAATCCATTTATTATAGTAGCGATGAGCTCCGGTCGTCAGATTAGGGGTTAATAATTGAAGTTAGGTGTCGGCGATGTTAGGGAGGGCAGATTAGGGGTTAATACTATTTATGATAGGGTTAGTGAGGCGGGTTAGGGGTTAATAACTTTATTATAGTAGCGGTGCGGTCCGCTCGGCAGATTAGGGGTTAATAAGTGTAGGCAGGTGTCGGCGACGTTGAGGGGGGCAGATTAGGGGTTAATAAATATAATATAGGGGTCGGCGGTGTTAGGGGCAGCAGATTAGGGGAACATAAGGATAACGTAGGCGGCGGCGCTTTGCGGTCGGCAGATTAGGGGTTAATTATTGTAAGTAGCTGGCGGCGACGTTGTGGGGGGCAGATTAGGGGTTAATAAATATAATATAGGGGGCGGCGGTGTTAGGGGCAGCAGATTAGGGGTACATAGGGATAACGTAGGTTGCGGCGGTGTACGGAGCGGCAGATTAGGGGTTAATAATAATATGCAGGGGTCAGCGATAGCGGGGGTGGCAGATTAGGGGTTAATAAGTGTAAGGTTAGGGGTGTTTAGACTCGGGGTACATGTTAGGGTGTTAGGTGCAGACGTAGGAAGTGTTTCCCCATAGGAAACAATGGGGCTGCGTTTGGAGCTGAACGCTGCTTTTTTGCAGGTGTTAGGTTTTTTTACAGCTCAAACAGCCCCATTGTTTCCTATGGGAGAATCGTGCACGAGCACGTTTTTGAGGCTGGCCGCGTCCGTAAGCAACTCTGGTATCGAGAGTTGCATTTGCGGTAAAAATGCTCTACGCTCCTTTTTTGTAGCCTAACGCAGCATTTTTTTGAACTCTCGATACCAGAGTTAATTTTATGGTGCGGCCAGAAAAAAGCCCGCGGAGCGTTAACAGCCCATCTACCGCCAAACTCCAAATCTAGGCCATAATGATTACATGCACTCTTCAAGCTCTAAGAAATGAGCACACGAACCTCATAGGTTTAGCTAGCAAATTAAAATAAACACAAATGATTAATTGGTGAGAAACCTTTGATATCATTGATATTACAAAATTGACTTTTTTAATAATGCAAAACATTATTTGTTTTCTAAACTGTCCCTTTAACAAAATTACATATGCTAACAAATAATATTTGCAGATTATTGGTATATCTACATGTACTTGTTCAAACAATAAATATTGAAAACAGATTTATATTGACGTGTTAAATAAAGTCTATTTTCTTAAAGAGACATTATTGTGTTAATTTTGTTTTTAGAAAGACATTTGTTTTAACAATGAATATGGTTTAAAGTCCTTTTAGGAGTGGGGGGGGAAAAATATGCTAACAATAATATATTTGGAGATTAACCAATGTGGAACTCATACATGATACAAAAATCAACATTTGCATTAAAGGGACAGTATACTATATTTTTAACAGAACTGCATGTAATAGACACTACTAGAAACAACAAGATTAACATATACTGATATCAATATTACAAAACTTTGAACACTTTCTAAGAAAATCGGGTTATCTCTATTGAAAATATAGATGAACCCCCATTACAACCGTAAAACAAGACAATACCCCATCATTAACATATGAAAAGACCCTTTACACAAACAGGAGAAAGCTGGAGATGGTACTCACATGAAACTTTGAGGCTTGGCGAGGAGTCTGAAAATTACTTACATTTTATTTGAACAGAAGCAAAATGAGACGTGTATTTGTTAAACAATGGACTATATAACTAGAGACCAAATAAAATATTTTGGTTTTTAATGTGAGTGTCTAATGAACCTTTAATAAAATATAAGACGAAATTACATTTAGAAGAAGTCGGCATCATATATTTAGCATATGATAAAGATAAATGCATATTGATTACTTTATTCTAACACAATAGCGCATATTTATGAATTAGATATCTTTAACATTAAACACAACAGTCATTTTTTATAAAAAGGAACATATTGTTGACAAACATATTAAACAACATGGACTATAGAGATTTGCACTTGCCTCGAAATATCTTATGCATGAAAACATTTTGCTTTCGTTCGTTTATTCAACCAGACATCCAGCAAAAGAGAATGTGGTGGTCTTTATCAGCTATGGGTCAACAATGTAACATGATGCAAACAATCCATATTCGCCATGTTTTTAAACTTGTCGTCTCATTCACAAACGTGTTTAACGTGCACAAACAAATATTGCGGGACTACGTAATACAATCAGACGTTTTTTTACCTTTGCATGTGACGTCTTAATTAACATGGCGCTTCCGTGATCACGTAAGAACGCAATCCAATAAAAGGCGCATTCTTGATCACGTAAGAACGCAAACCAAAAAAAGGCGCATCCTTGATCGCGTAAAAACGCCATCCAATAAAAGGTGCATCCTTGATCGCGTAAAAACGTCAGTCAATACAAGGAATCATTGGACAGCCTGGCAGGTGACGTCTTAAGCAACATGGCGCATCCGAGATCGCTGAAAAACCGCAGCCAATACAAGGACTCAGTTGACAGCTTGGCATATCAATAAGAAACGTATTTGTATTTTAGTAACTAGTATGTGTCTAGATTGCTATCTAGGAATGTCACGAAATCATGAATCATCTTTTCGGACTTGACTGTCCCTTTAACTATAGCTATGGTGTATATCTTTAACATTTAAAAGATACACATGAGAAATACATATGCCATTGATGTTTTAAGATATGTTTTGATTGTTTTGGAATAACAATAATGATACATGTATTGATCAAACGTGTCATTTATTCAAGTTGAAATATGGTCAGCCTACCTATAGCCATATATGGGAGGAGAAGTATTTTTTTAAAATATTTGGAAAAACATATTCTTCATCTAAAATATGCGCATTACACACAGAGATTGATTTGGTTACACTTTTACAATAAGATAGAATTGAAAATGAAATACATGTGCTGTCAACATTACAATAAGATTGTTTATTAAAAAGATTATATGTCCTTGTTCATGTAAAAAGGAAAAAAACGCTTTAGAAATGGAAATCCATTCATTAACAATTGTGCTCACCATCACTTAAAGGGACATGATTTTTATTTTTAAAAAGAGGATACACAGAGACAATACTATTTCAATAAAATGAACACTTTACAGGGATTATATCATTGTATCAATCCTCAGATCATTTGTTAAAGGTGCATCAATTCATGCAGAGTTTATAAATACACACATGGATGTGAAATTTGAAATATACATATATATACACAAATAACAATCTATATATACATATATAAAAGAATTACTATGCTAATCATAAGCATACAATGATAAAGCTTTTAGAAAAATATATAAAGACAAATAATAAAATTGTATTGGAGATGTTAATCTTAAAGTAATTTACAATTGTATTACATATATGATTCAGGAAACACCATTATTTTTGGTAGGTCCCTTTAAGGATCAACCAGATAAACTAGAGATTTCAATCAATGACATGAATAAGGAGGACAAAGAATCGTGCAATGACATGTCTTTTATTAGTATGTCAGAAAACATCAACAACGTTTATAAATAATCTGGTAAAGATCAGGAAAATTGGAGCCATATGACAAGGTAACAGAGTGCATCACAGTCCATGAAGAGAGTTGCCAAGAGCCAGCATAGCCCCATTGGAGCCTTATGACAAGGTAACAGAGTGCATCACAGTCCATGAAGAGAGTTGCCAAGGGCCAGCATAGCCCCATTGGAGACATATGACAAGGTAACAGAGTGCATCACAGTCCATGAAGAGAGTTGCCAAGGGCCAGCATAGCCCCATTGGAGACATATGACAAGGTAACAGAGTGCATCACAGTCCATGAAGAGAGTTGCCAAGGGCCAGCATAGCCCCATTGGAAACATATGACAAGGTAACAGAGTGCATCACAGTCCATGAAGAGAGTTGCCAAGGGCCAGCATAGCCCCATTGGAGACATATGACAAGGTAACAGAGTGCATCACAGTCCATGAAGAGAGTTGCCAAGGGCCAGCATAGCCCCATTGGAAACATATGACAAGGTAACAGAGTGCATCACAGTCCATGAAGAGAGTTGCCAAGGGCCAGCATAGCCCCATTGGAAACATATGACAAGGTAACAGAGTGCATCACAGTCAATGAAGAGAGTTGCCAAGGGCCAGCATAGCCCCATTGGAGACATATGACACGGTAACAGAGTGCATCACAGTCCATGAAGAGAGTTGCCAAGGACCAGCATAGCCCCATTGGAGCCATATGACAAGGTAACAGAGTGCATCACAGTCCATGAAGAGAGTTGCCAAGGGCCAGCATAGCCCCATTGGAGACATATGACAAGGTAACAGAGTGCATCACAGTCCATGAAGAGAGTTGCCAAGGGCCAGCATAGCCCCATTGGAGACATATGACAAGGTAACAGAGTGCATCACAGTCCATGAAGAGAGTTGCCAAGGGCCAGCATAGCCCCATTGGAGCCATATGACAAGGTAACAGAGTGCATCACAGTCCATGAAGAGAGTTGCCAAGGGCCAGCATAGCCCCATTGGAGACATATGACAAGGTAACAGAGTGCATCACAGTCCATGAAGAGAGTTGCCAAGGGCCAGCATAGCCCCATTGGAGCCATATGACAAGGTAACAGAGTGCATCACAGTCCATGAAGAGAGTTGCCAAGGGCCAGCATAGCCCCATTGGAGACATATGACAAGGTAACAGAGTGCATCACAGTCCATGAAGAGAGTTGCCAAGGGCCAGCATAGCCCCATTGGAGACATATGACAAGGTAACAGAGTGCATCACAGTCCATGAAGAGAGTTGCCAAGGGCCAGCATAGCCCCATTGGAAACATATGACAAGGTAACAGAGTGCATCACAGTCCATGAAGAGAGTTGCCAAGGGCCAGCATAGCCCCATTGGAGACATATGACAAGGTAACAGAGTGCATCACAGTCCATGAAGAGAGTTGCCAAGGGCCAGCATAGCCCCATTGGAGCCATATGACAAGGTAACAGAGTGCATCACAGTCCATGAAGAGAGTTGCCAAGGGCCAGCATAGCCCCATTGGAGACATATGACAAGGTAACAGAGTGCATCACAGTCCATGAAGAGAGTTGCCAAGGGCCAGCATAGCCCCATTGGAGCCATATGACAAGGTAACAGAGTGCATCACAGTCCATGAAGAGAGTTGCCAAGGGCCAGCATAGCCCCATTGGAAACATATGACAAGGTAACAGAGTGCATCACAGTCCATGAAGAGAGTTGCCAAGGGCCAGCATAGCCCCATTGGAGACATATGACAAGGTAAAAGAGTGCAACAGGCACAACAATAACCAGAAAAAAAGGCCAAATGGCAACCATAAAAAAAACATCAACATGTGGACGGAGGATTCTTATCTGCGCCCTTGGAGCATCTCCAGATCCTCCACTTACTGGTCATCCCCTTCATCGTCCTGTGCATGTCTAGCTACAGATTCAAGCATTGAGTTCCACCGCCTCATCTGAAGTAGAGTCATATGCTGAACCTGTAGCTGGGCCTGCATGGTGTCGGCCATCCCTCTCAGGACAGCTGCGTTCTTCAACACGGCCTGCTCTATGCGTGCTAGACCTTCGAGCGTGAGCCATGTTGAGTCACAGCCTAAAATAAAGAAAAAATCAAATATTAATGATAATTACACAACAGACAAAATAAAAAGCAAAGATACATTGTCATCATAAAGACAAATAATTCTTTAAATTAATTTGTTGACATTGATTATTTACACATGAAATATGTTATTCAGACAGACCTAAACCATTAAATGGACATTTTAATCCAACATGTTGTCCCCTTTAATTGGTTTTTGATGATCCCCTTTTACAGCTTGAGTGTCTAAAATCTTGTTAAAGGATTTACATTGTACTTACATTAACAATTTTAAGATTTTAGTTATACTGTGGTAGGCACACCTATCCTTAAACATTTTGGCGTTGAGGACAAGCTGTGTAAACATAGCAACCAGAAGTAATTACATTCCCACTGGGTTATACAAGAGATAATGTATGAACATTTGTACTTAAATTTTTGGATCCAAATAGTGGTGATTGGTATATGTAGTGATATCAAATTAAAGGGACAGTAAACCTAAATATTTTAGTTACTGATTCAGATAGAGCATGACATTAAAAAGAATTATTAATTTACTCGTATTCTTTAAATGTTTGAATTCTCGAGCTATATTTTAAATGCAAGAATGTAAGTTTATAGGGCAGGCCATTTTTGGTTATCAACTTTGGTTGTCCCTGCTGATTGATGGATACATTCATCCAACAATAAAGAAATGATCTACAGATTTTTTTTTTAATAAAAAAAAAAATAGGCATTTCTTTGTTTCAATAAAGATAGCAAGAGAATGAAGAATAATTGATAAGAGTAGTAAATTATAAATTTGATTAACATTGCATGCTCTATTTGAATCACAAGAGAAAATTTTTCGTTCAGTGTACCTTTAAGTATCTTATAATGTTGATTTTGAATGATACTTACAGCTGTGCCTGGGAAGGACAATCCGACACCCAGGACAATTAAGGTTGAGACAGGGGGGAGGGATGGGATTGGGTTGGGGAGGGATGGGATTGGGTTGGGGAGGGATGGGCTGCTGCTCTGGGGTAGCCCGTACAGCTGGGGAGTGGTGAGTTGGGGGCTGGGCAGCTGGGGTAGCTGTACGGGCCAAAAGACGGGGAGAGCGGCGAAGGGGGACGAAGGGGCGTTTTTTGGGAGGGACAGGATAGGAAAAATGGGAAGGGCTGGGAGGGTCTGTGGTCTGTGGAGGGGCAGGGGGCTGGGCAGGGGACTGGGCAGGGGACTGGGCAGGGGCCTGGGACTGGGCAGGGGAGGAACAATGATGACCAGAAGAGGAGGATCCATCTGAAATAAATATTATAAATATATTAACATCTCATACATCATGAAATCCAATCAACGCATTTCAACTTGATTATGTTTGCAATATACTTAGAAGTGTGTTTGCATTTCTAAACAATGATGACATGAGGATATAGTATGCATATAGGCACTCAGATGAATATCAATGACTGTCTGTACAATTATAAAATTATTATTGTGGTTTGGCCTAGAATATGCATGTGACATCATGATGGCATGAATTTCTAATCCAAATATTTAAACAAATCCAAGCATATCTTCATGCTGCCTGATATATAAAGGGGGCAGTAGTGTATTTTAACAGACAAATAATATTCCAGTTTTTAAAGTGCAAAAGCCGTAGACTTTGAATGTCTTCAATAAAATGATTTCCAATAAAGCAACATGTTGGAAACATGTTAGATATATTTCACATACCATCAGACTTCAAGGGAGCCTCTTCCTCCTCCGTCCCACATGTTAAATCAATCTCTGTAAAACATAACATGTTGTGTACACGTTAAGATCAGATATTATAACATATGTTACTGTTGCTCAAAGACACACATCAATGTTGCATTAAAGATATACACACCCAAAGTTATGATTTACATCATTTTGATGGAGCATACAAATGACATTAGATTTGTTATTCTCAGTGATTCAGATTTTCAATTTATTGTTTGTATTAATTTTAAAATCATAAAAGCATCGTACATAGAACATTTAAGATTTCTCATGTGTGTATCACTTGATGATTGTTGTCAAAAATGAACATGGAAACAAACATATGCTATACATCTTCTGAATAACAAAGGTGTAGACTAAGAAAGTTTTAATTATTAATCTTTCAATATTCAAAGAAAATTAATATATAATCAGAGGAGTAAATTATATGTTTGTTTCAAATGTTATGCTTCATCAGAATCATGCTCAGAATATTGATTACCAATACACCTTCAATGACATATAAATGAGTCAATGGACTTACCAGAAGACCGCAAAGGCAGCTCTGTGTCGGTGCTGGATTCCTCTGGGCTCACCACACCAACTCTTTCTATGAATGATATAGATATATATTAGTGAACACATTTGGGATAGCACTAAATCACATCTGTATCGATTTATAAGAATAATCAACATGAAAATGTGAAGAATAGAGCAGTCATTAGAAAAAAAAATGCTTGACTGAATCAAGGGGATTCTGTAAAAAATGATGTATTGAACATATGTTTAATTTCTGACTATATTAGACATCAAACTCATCTCATACGGTGCTATTGCATATCTAAATATACCCATTGATCAATGTTCTTAAAAGAATACACACAAACCACATTTTGAATAACAGCTGTTGACAAATATAAACAAAGACATGTGGCACATCGAGCCATTTGTGCAATGTACAGTAATCTTGTTTAGGACACAACACATATTGATCACAATACCAAACCAAATTGATTAGTACAAATATGTAATCATGGTGCTGTTAGAGTATGCTTATATCTATAAAGTAACTCCAACAGTGAATATGTGAATTATATATCAATATTGTCTAATCCAAAGAATGTAAGGATTAATGAATCTATTGTTTATTAAAGGGACACTGACATGATTTATTTCAATCATTGATTTCACTGTTCAAACTGTTCCAAATGATTTAACATTGACTCCTATTATAATTTTAATGTTGCTACATTTTAATCTTAAAGGCAGATAAGCAATATTGGATTCAATAAATATTGTTTGTTGAAGGTATCCACCAATTATCAATAAAAACCCAGGTTGGTCAACCAAAATTGAGCTGCAGATAAACGTACATTCTTGATTTTAAAATACATTTAGCAATAGAATATTTCACATATGATTAAAGTATTATATTTAAATGTTGATTAATATTGCATGCTCTATCTGAATGACAACATTAATCATTTTAGCTCAGTGTCCCTTTAATATAAAAATATATTGATTTGACAATGTTGGTGTTAATGAATTCTCTACTCCATATGTTGATGTAATGAATGGGATTGAGCATGCAATTCCAATCTAATATGTTATTTAATGAGATCCTAAGAATTATTAAATTTTCATCTATTAAAGGGACATGAAGCACTAAATGTGTAATTGTATACTTTTTGAAACTATGTACTACTGTTATCTGAACACATGATTTTAACTTTTGACAAAATGCCAATTTATGCATAAAAAAACAGCAGGATAATACCAGTAATGCATTGTTTAACCTAAACCAAAATCAATATGTTTTTAGAAGAACTAAAACAATAGACTGAACCAATGTAGCTCATAAAATGTTTAAACAAAACAATAAAATCACGTTTAAAAATCATTCAATGTAAAATTTAGTTGGCATGTCCCTTAAATGACGTGATCAATTTCAAAAATGGAATCTATATTTTTAAAATCAAAACATATGCAAAAGTGTGTGAATTTTTGCAAAATGTATACAAATAAGATTAAGCAATACACAAGGGAAGAATATAAATTGGACATTCAAAGAATCTTACATTAAAATTAAGACATCCAGAATAGATGGGATATCTTAAATTCGATACAAATTCAGAGTAGTCTTACAATGTAATCCTATGTTGTTGTTTTTTTATTCTTATTTGTAAATATTTTAATGATCCATTTTGCAGATACATATAAATATTGAACAATGTGGATTTAGTATGTAATGTTCTGTCCATGTTTCTAAGACAAATGTCAATTAAAATGAGACATACCATACTGTGACAAGCCCTGGCTTGAGGATCCAGCACCAACATCAATATCTGTAATATATTAAATGAGGATTGGATATCATTAATACAAATCATGCCATGTTTAAAATCTTTACATTATTAGCAAATCAATTAAAAAATTAATCTTTTGGTAGTCCCATGAGTTAATTGTTTCCTCAATTAAATTCATGATAAAAATATCCTGTACTCTTATTTTCAATCAGTTGTGTTGTTTACTGTAGCTTTAATTATTTTTTTGTGTTATTTCATTCTCATCAATTGATGGGCATATGTTATTATTTATTTGGATTCTGCTATTTTTTTTTTTATTATGTATAATATTGAAAATAAGAATACTGTATTCTTCACATATATAATAATTCACATTTCATTTTGAACAACATGTGTAAAGCAATGCCACTTACAGCAAACCCATGTTAACGTGTATGCGCAATTCTAATTTTCGCGATCATTGCGCAATGATTCCAAGCGGAATTACGCATCCGTCATTTGACCAACATGTATAAAGCAATGCCACTTACAGCAAACCCATGTTAACGTGTATGCACAATTCTAATTTTCGCGATCATTGCGCAATGATTCCAAGCGGAATTACGCATTCCGTCATTTGACCAACATGTATAAAGCAATGCCACTTACAGCAAACCCATGTTAACGTGTATGCGTAATTCCATTTTCGCGATCATTGCGCAATGATTCCAAGCGGAATTACGCATCCGTCATTTGACCAACATGTATAAAGCAATGCCACTTACAGCAAACCTATGTTAACGTGTATGCGCAATTCTAATTTTCGCGATCATTGCGCAATGATTCCAAGCGGAATTACGCATCCGTCATTTGACCAACATGTATAAAGCAATGCCACTTACAGCAAACCCATGTTAACGTGTATGCGCAATTCTAATTTTCGCGATCATTGCGCAATGATTCCAAGCTGAATTACGCATCCATCATTTGACCAACATGTATAAAGCAATGCCACTTATATACACATTTTTAAAAAATATAATCAAATATTAAGATATTATATGAAGTTGGATAGTTACCTGGTTCAGATTCTCTATCAGCTCCTCCCAGGCCACCGGACGGAGAAGCAGCTGCCCTGGCCCCTGGGTCAGGACTTTCAGATCCAGCAGCTGGGAGGGAAGAAGAGGAGGCCGAGGATGGCGAGGATCTGAATCTTTTGGGGACCCGGAGAGTGAGGAGCACGCATAAAGTCACCTCATAAGGGAGTAGGTAGAGTTTCGGCGGGGCATCTCTTTTGCCCCCTCTTTTACGGGCTTGTACCCACTCCCTTATGAGGTTGACTTTTTTTGTCAAGCGCAACCTCATATCTCCGAATCTCCTCATGATCTGATCCTGGGTCCTCTGGACGCCACACACCAATTGAACCGCATTGGTGATAGACTCCCAGAGGGCCTTCTTAACAGGCGCATCTGTCGACCTCCTCTTGTTCCCAAACAGCTGGGGATAAAAGTCCTGGACGGCATGGACCAGTGCAGCGCTCTCCTGCTTGGTAAACCTGTGAGATTTCATGCCTGCCGAGATGTTTGTAGATAGATAGAATAATATACCAGCAGGCATTAGAGAACTGACAAAGATGGCAACGTGTAATGGACTTTTATATGGTGAAGTAAACATGAGATGCACCATGGGACAAGTTATCTGTACATCTGATTGGATAAAAGTTTGAAATATTGTTAGAATGTCTGTGAGACCATCCTGACTCAAGTTGTGTTTGTGTGATGAACTCTGATTGGCCGTTCCTTAATGTTTCATATCTTAGCAACTTCCATACACATACCTCCTGGTGGTGCTGTTACTTCATTTTTCATGTAGAAGTATTTGTAACTCATGGGCGTGTCATGCGGATATGTGTGACGCAGATTTAATATCCGTGATCTGTTAAATATTAATGTTTAAATTCTCTTTAAAATCTAATACTGTCACATTATTAAATGTTATAGACATTTTTCGGTTTCATAACGGTCTGTTTCTTTAATACAAATACACATTTAATATTGTATGTCTTTATTGTTCATAAAATCAATTTGTTGACTTATTGTGAAGTATTGACATTGCTCTATTAAATGTATTTATAATGCACATTGATTGTGTGCTATTGCGTGACATTAGACTCTAATGTTTAAAGATGCAAATCTGGTGTTTCAAGATCCGTTTCCCACGCAACATTTCTGAATGTTCAAATTCAGGTTATAATGTCAGTAACTTGGATAATCTGTTTATAGATGTTAAACTACAGGTTTGTTTGTTATTAGTAAATAAACCTCGAGCTTGTATTTGTCTGAACTGCTCATATATGTTATTGTGCAATGGCGTCTTTATTTTTAAATAGACATTACAAACAAACAATTGTATCAAATGATCTGTAGAGATAGAAAATTGTTTAGACTTTAAAATGTAACTCAATTTATCTATGTATTTACATATCCTCAACAGAAGAAATTTAAATGCACATGGTTGAGCCAATCACATAAGGCATCTCTGTGCATCCACCAATCTTCATCTACTGAGCCTATCTCGATATGCTTTTCAAGCAAAGTATGTCAAGATAAGAAGAGAAGTGAATACACTCTTTAAATCTCTTAAAGGGACACTGTCCAAACAAATGTAGCGTTCGTGATTCAGATTGAGCATGAAATGTTAAGCAACTTTATAATTTAATCCGATTCTCAAATGTTAAGAATTATCTTGTTATCTTTCTTTGCAAATCAATAATGATATTTTAGATTACGGACAATTTTGGCGAAAAACCTGGGTTGTCCTTGATGATTGTTGGATAAATTAATCCACCCAAAAAAAAAAGTTCTGTCCAGAGTACTGAAGCAAATAAATTAACAATTTAATGCCTTATTTTTAAAGTAATGATAGCAACATCACGAGGAACATTGATAATATGAGACAATTTATAAAGTTGCTTAAAATAGAATACTCGTTCTGAATGTATAAATCATTAATTTTTTAACTGTCTCCCTTTAAGTATATTTTGAGTTCATGTCCCTTTAAGGAGACATTTCACAATAATGCTTGAAAAATCATAAACCTAGGTACCTTCCTTTTGCAAAATTAGTATAACATATGAGTAAAGCATATTTAGATTAACTTCTGGATTGTTTTACACACTGACTGAAATATATATTGTAATGGATGTATTTCGCAGTCTTCAGCTTAGAGGGACATTAAGCTATATGTTATTTATGCATTTTGGATAAGATTATAATATTTGAACAACTTAATATGTTTTGTTATTCAATCATTAGATTGTAATTATATATATTCTTGGATTAAATACATATCTACATAGGCTATTTTGATGCTGATTGTTGGTTGCACATAGATGCCTTATGTAATTGACTAAGATATGTGCATTGATGTATCTTTTTCTAAGTATATTTAAAGACTGAATGTAATTCTATAGTACTTTCTAAATATGTTTAAATTCTTTTATGATTTTTTTAAAATTCAATACACAATATACTTTGTGAATGTCCCTTTAAGGACCAAAACATTCGGAATGTTGATTTAACATTGTCGATAGAAACTAAAGGAGAATGAAAATTATATATAGATATGTGATGTCTAACCCAAGAGGTAAGATTTTAAAAACTACATAATATTAATAACTATAGTTAAATGTCCCTTTAAATGACTCCACTAGAAAATAAAATCTATTAACATGGCATCCATTAACTAGCTTGTGCAAAATATGAAGTTAAATGACCTACCATTTTTAAATTTAAAATTTATAAATTTAATAAAATAATGTTTTTAGATACCTAAGGAAGATACAAGATCTTATAAAATTAATTTTACATTCAACAACACTGTCACTTTAATGTAAGTGAACCACTTCCCCTTCTTAAAAGTGAAACAAAAAAATTTATGTCAAATTCTGACTACATATCCGAAATTATTTTAACATCTAAGAATTTCACAAGAAAAGCATCGATGGATCTCACTCCCCAATTAATTTAAAAAAGATAGTTTAATTTAATATTCTCTGAATCAGTGGATTTTCTAAAATTAATGCCTAATTTGATCTTATGCATGTGCTTGTCAAATAGACAACTACCAGTCATGGGAGTCAAATTGTTTTTTATTGACAGATTATATGGATATTTATTATAATCTGTTCAAAAGAGGGTATTTAATAATAAAATGTTGATTATGACCATTTAAAAATAAAAAGTTTTTCAACAAAAACAAAAACAAAAAAATATTCCTGGAAGTCATCAGATGACAATCTGAAATTAAAAAACAAAATTTTACAAAGTTAATACACACGTTGTAAAATATTCATAAAATACATTTACAATCATCTTGTGTCTATGCTCTAACTTTGTGCATAATTTTATCAAGATATTTATGAATTACATTTTTGGATTAAAAACCAAACAAACCATACACCATTATTTTGTGTAATAAAAATTAAATTTAAATATCAGAATTTCTAATTATACATAATAATGTATATCACATTTCAATAATAAATATATATGTATGCTGAACATAAATGTAATATTTAATGTCCATTCAAATACCTCTATATCAACTATAATATGCATTCCTTTTTCTGATTGTGATACCTAAATATCTAATTATGAACTAAGTATGACTAATGTATGTAAGCTACTAATATTCAACATTCTTCCTGTGATTCTTAACTAGCATGCATTGGTAAACCAACTTGGATAATGCATGGTCTTTGAAAGTCAATTCAGGGGTAAACAGTTGATCTTCAATAGGTGTCTTATTCATCATTTCATAAATAGAGGACTGAAAACCCAATCTAAAAATTAGAAAATAATCTAAGTGTCTGATTGTGATCCCTAAATATCTAATTATGAACTAAGTATGACTAATGTATGTAAGATACTAATATTCAACATTCTTGCTGTGATTCTTAACTAGCATGCATTGGTAAACCAACCTGGATAATGCATGGTCTTTGAAAGTCAATTCAGGGGTAAACAGTTGATCTTCAATAGGTGTCTTATTCATCATTTCATAAATAGAGGACTGAAAAACCAATCTAAAAATTAGAAAATAATCTAAGTGTCTGATTGTGATACCTAAATATCTAATTATGAACTAAGTATGACTAATGTATGTAAGCTACTAATATTCAACATTCTTCCTGTGATTCTTAACTAGCATGCATTGGTAAACCAACCTGGATAATGCATGGTCTTTGAAAGTCAATTCAGGGGTAAACAGCTGATCTTCAATAGGTGTCTTATTCATCATTTCATAAATAGAGGACTGAAAAACCAATCTAAAAATTAGAAAATAATCTAAGGTTCTGATTGTGATACCTAAATATCTAATTATGAACTAAGTATGACTAATGCATGTAAGCTACTAATATTCGACATTCTTGCTGTGATTCTTAACTAGCATGCATTGGTAAACCAACCTGGATAATGCATGGTCTTTGAAAGTCAATTCAGTGGTAAACAGTTGATCTTCAATAGGTGTCTTATTCATCATTTCATAAATAGAGGACTGAAAAACCAATCTAAAAATTAGAAAATAATCTAAGTGTCTGATTGTGATACCTAAATATCTAATTATGAACTAAGTATGACTAATGTATGTAAGCTACTAATATTCGACATTCTTCCTGTGATTCTTAACTAGCATGCATTGGTAAACCAACCTGGATAATGCATGGTCTTTGAAAGTCAATTCAGGGGTAAACAGTTGATCTTCAATAGGTGTCTTATTCATCATTTCAAAAATAGAGGACTGTGAAATACCATCTAAAAATTAGAAAATAATCTAAGTGTCTCCAATAGGATGCCTCCACAGCCTTATTCTATCAAATAGTTGGCACTTACCATGTGAACATGTCTTTGTATGGTTTTCAAGGTCAGCAGATTTGAAAGATAATGCCAGACATGATACCATTGGTATTTTTCAATTTCAATCTTGTCTTTTTCCACTGTCAGTCTGGGAATTCTTCACTGTCATTCTTCGAATTCTTCCCTTTCAGTCTTTACATGAAGTCATCTCCCTAATGGCATAAAATTGTTTTTTAAAATTACTAATACAAGTGTGTGAATCAGTTCTGTACCCCTCAACCACCCCCCATTTCTGAATATATTTATGTCACTAGCTTACTAAGCGTGTGTAGCATCTTGTGTTATGTTCTATCAAGTGTGAAGATGAGTCATATTGAGCAGAACGAACCTCTAATGTGTGACATTGAACCATAGTCATGCTAGAGGATAGTTATGCTAGAGGATCCCTTTCTGAGTATTTAAATTTTAAGTAATGTGTAAACTAAATACTAGTTTAGAAAATGTATGCCATATGATGTATTTGTGTACAATTCATGCCAGCAACAGTCCATACGTTTATACTTACCAGCTGATGTTCTCTTTAAAAACCAGGTGGCAAAGACTCGCTACAGGACCCAATGACCAGAGCATCACCTATATTAATAAATGAAACACATTTTTAGCATTTGATGAACAATCCTAACATGTTTGCACAATTCTCTACTTGTCATTTCCCTAGAGTTCACATCTATTGACAATACTCCAGTCTAACTTCTATTATTTACCGTCTAAAGTGGCGGTTGATGATGTCTGCTCTGAGATTGAGCCCCTCGTCCCGGAATGGCCCCTCTAGAACAGGATCATCCTCCTCATCTCTGAGGAGGGCTCGGTGTGCCTGGACGCCCTGCAGCATCCCAGCCCGCTGTGCAATATTATGCAGGACACTACATGCTATAACGATCTTAGCCACCTTCTTTGGGTTGTACTGGAGGGCTCCTCCCGACCTGTCAAGGCACCTGAACCTCATCTTCAGGAGCCCAAACATTCGTTCAACCACCGCCCTGGTTCTCTTATGAGCCCTATTGTAGCGCTCCTCAGACACATCAGTCGGGCTACGCAAGGGGGTAATAAGCCAAGGCCGGCTCATGTACCCAGAATCACCTATAAATTATGAACAGAACATAATTCAAACTGAATCCTCAAAATAGTATTTTGAGTCCAATAAAAGTTTTTGTACACGATAATCCACTAACAAATGTTTATTTTTTAAAAGAATAATCTAGTTCAATATTATTCTCTATCTTCCCATTTCAGCTAAGACATGCTACATATGCGTATTTATCCTAAACCAGACCTTGTGTAAAATGCAAACTAAATGGTTACATTGCATTCTCTATCTGAGCATTTAAGGTAAGACATGCTACATATCTGCATTGAACTAAAACTAGACATTAGCAGAAAGAGACAATGACATGGTTAAATTGCATTAGCTAATATCTTCCCATTTCAGCTAAGACATGCTACATATGCGTATTTCTCCTAAACCAGACCTTGTGTAAAATGGCAACTAAATGGTTACATTGCATTCTCTATCTGAGCATTTAAGGTAAGACATGCTACATATCTGCATTGAACTAAAACTAGACATTAGCGGAAAGAGACAATGACATGGTTAAATTGCATTAGCTAATATCTTCCCATTTCAGCTAAGACATGCTACATATGCGTATTTCTCCTAAACCAGACCTTTTGTAAAATGGCAACTAAATGGTTACATTGCATTCTCTATATGAGCATTTAAGGTAAGACATGCTACATATCTGCATTGAACTAAAACTAGACATTAGCGGAAAGAGACAATGACATGGTTAAATTGCATTAGCTAATATCTTCCCATTTCAGCTAAGACATGCTGCATATGCGTATTTCTCCTAAACCAGACCTTGTGTAAAATGCAAACTAAATGGTTACATTGCATTCTCTATCTGAGCATTTAAGGTAAGACATGCTACATATCTGCATTGAACTAAAACTAGACATTAGCGGAAAGAGACAATAACATGGTTAAATTGCATTAGCTAATATCTTCCCATTTCAGCTAAGACATGCTACATATGCGTATTTCTCCTAAACCAGACCTTGTGTAAAATGGCAACTAAATGGTTACATTGCATTCTCTATCTGAGCATTTAAGGTAAGACATGCTACATATCTGCATTGAACTAAAACTAGACATTAGCGGAAAGAGACAATGACATGGTTAAATTGCATTAGCTAATATCTTCCCATTTCAGCTAAGACATGCTACATATGCGTATTTCTCCTAAACCAGACCTTGTGTAAAATGGCAACTAAATGGTTACATTGCATTCTCTATCTGAGCATTTAAGGTAAGACATGCTACATATCTGCATTGAACTAAAACTAGACATTTGCGGAAATAAAAATAAATGGTTAAATAGCATCCTATAGCTGAACATTACGCTAACATTTTAAAACTACAGTGGCAATTGTCAAAGTAATTAACCATGTTGTGCACAAATACTCACCAACGAGATAACCAGGGGGCATTTGTCTTTCCTCAAACGGTCTCCACAGGGACGACTGAGAGAGGATGCGGGCATCATGACAAGCTCCTCCAAAATTCGCACACACATGCATAATCCTCATCTGTGCGTCACAAACATACTGAAGGGCAAGTCATCAATTGGAGCATGCAGCGCAATGTGGGTACAATCTATGGCTCCCAAGACATTGGGCAATTGAGCAATATCAAAGAATTCCCGCTTCAGGTGCCTCCAATCACCATCATTCTGTGGGAATCCTATGTATTGCTTACTGATACGTACCATGGCGTCCAGAAAGTTATCAAACACCACAGAGAATGTACCTTGAGACAGGCCATGCATGTACATTTCTCCGGATTGAAAACTCCCGGAGGCCAGGACGTATAGACAACTTAGCATCTTACTCATGGCGGGAACAGCAGTCCTTATTCTTATACGTGGCTCCAAATGAGGTTTAAGAAGATCATAAAGGCCAATGAGCTGTTCGCGATTGAGCCGATACTTATCATAAACCTCAAAGTCGCTCATGTTTTCCAAGGTCTCACCCTGTAGACATGAGGACCTCGAATCAGACGACCCCTTCGTCTCAGTCTGAGCCGCCGAGGCTGCCTGATTCGATCAACAGCTAGTTCGCCAATAGCAGCACCAGCAGCGTCTACCATGTCATCGTCATCCATCTTTCAAAACAGCGTAACAAGGTATGCAAATTGATCTGATGTGGATCACAAGTGATGCTTTGGCCATGTTGTTTGGGGGATTTATAGTACAATTAGTCCAATGGTAGTGAGTTTGTAATGATTGCTAATTGTATTCACTTGTTTGTATGTGAGCGGCGCGAATGCTTTCACAGTGGGCGTTTTTTTTGTTGTTTGCTGAAATGTTGTTTTCCCCCAATGAATCTCAATGTGAAAGTGTCAAATATCACACATACAGTGCATGTTTGTAATGTTTGATCATATGCGTAATCAATATTTATTAAACGCGATCTTATAGTAACAAGCACACGTCCAGGCTAACATGAATGAAAGTGCATAGTTGTGTATAATGTGCATCGAATGTGATCAATCAATGTTGCTGCAATATTGTTTGAAAACGATAAAGTAACATCTGCCATCTGTAGTATTGTATATATAAGTGATTGCCGAGCTGTCAATATTGTATGCGTCCCTTTAAAATCGCAATAATAATTCAGAACTTCCCGTCTGCCATCTGTAGTATTGTATATATAAGTGATTGCCGAGCTGTCAATATTGTATGCGTCCCTTTAAAATCGCAATAATAATTCAGAACTTCCCGTCTGCCATCTGTAGTATTGTATATATAAGTGATTGCCGAGCTGTCAATATTGTATGCGTCCCATTCAAATCTCAATAATACTGAATAACTTCCGGCTGTCATCTGTAGTATTGTATATATAAGTGATTGCCGAGCTTTCAATATTGTATGCGTCCCTTTAAAATCGCACTAATGCTGAATAACTTCCGGCTGTCATCTGTAGTATTGTATATATAAGTGATTGCCGAGATGTAAATATTGTATGCGTCCCATTAAAATGGCACTAATACTGAATAACTTCCGGCTGTCATCTGTAGTATTGTATATATAAGTGATTGCCGAGCTGTCAATATTGTATGCGTCCCATTCAAATCGCACTAATACTGAATAACTTCCGGCTGTCATCTGTAGTATTGTATATATAAGTGATTGCCGAGATGTAAATATTGTATGCGTCCCATTCAAATCGCACTAATACTGAATAACTTCCGGCTTTCATCTGTAGTATTGTATATATAAGTGATTGCCGAGCTGTCAATATTGTATGCGTCCCTTTAAAATCGCAATAATAATTCCGAACTTCCCGTCTGCCATCTGTAGTATTGTATATATAAGTGATTGCCGAGCTGTCAATATTGTATGCGTCCCTTTAAAATCGCAATAATAATTCAGAACTTCCCGTCTGCCATCTGTAGTATTGTATATATAAGTGATTGCCGAGCTGTCAATATTGTATGCGTCCCATTCAAATCTCAAAAATACTGAATAACTTCCGGCTGTCATCTGTAGTATTATATATATAAGTGATTTGCGATCTGACAATATTTATTAATTGTCCCATTCAAATCGCCCTAATAATGCTGTTCCAAACTGTTGTTTACGTATATGTTGTATTGTAGTATTGAGTGGTAAATTTCTGAAAGGGGCGGTACAGTCGTGAATCTGTAATGTGTATGGTTGAATCTTCTAATGACGTCATCATATTATTAACCTTCCTATGTAGTTCTGAAATCCTCATTGTGTTGTTGTATTTGACTACATTGTTATTGTGTGCTGAATAAAATATAAATGTGTGCTTTGTGGTTGCGTGATGGGTGATGCGTGTTATGTACATATACGTATATATTGTGATTGTGTCCCACATATGCTGACTTCTATATAGCGGTCTGGCATTGTTGTTCCTTCCCATAAAGTGACATCTGTAATCTGGTGTAATGATGTTCTTCTTGTACGTAATTCCTAATGGTTTATTGTGATGGAATCATGATGTTAAAAGTACAGTAAAATCCATATGTTCTGTTTTGTGATTCCTAGAGAGAATGTAATGTGTTTTTCCCCCATCATTTGAATGCACATGTATGAGTGAATGCTAAAAGTAATGTATGTGCATCCATGACTGATCATGTGTTAAGCCTATGTAGATATGCTGTTGCTGCAAGCATATGAGTTGAATAAATGAAATGCAATAATAAAGGTATATGAGAGGTGTTCCCCATTGTGTACTGTTTGTGAATCCTGAAATGTTGTAATTTTTTTTGTGTCCGTTTAAATGTGATTTTATTAGTAAAAATGTTTGTTACTAGTGATGTTGATTTGTAGTTGATGTAATGTAAAAGTATGAAACAATTTAATGCTGTTGTGAATATTCAATAAGTAAAATCCATAAGTCCACCATAGGGAAATAGGCATTTCTTGATCTATTTGTCATAGCTGGGTCTAACGCAGAAAAGCATGTATTTTTTTCCTATTTCTAGCGCTGGTATTTGGAGTTTTTTTGTCTACGCTATTTGCGTGCGTTAGGGAAATCTGTCTGTCGCATGCACGAGCACGTCTTCCCCATAGAAGTCAATGGAGGCTCCAAATTTTGGTTATTTTTTTTTCAAAGACTGGTTTTCCTTGTAAAGTGAGTGACGTCATGAGCTTGTGTGAAAAAGTAACTAAATCGTGTTCATTTTGTAATAAATAACTTTTTTGTGTATGTAATGTGTTGTATATTGTTTGTATGCATCGATGAGTGTATGTTTGTGATAATCTTATTGGTTAGATGTAGGTATATGAGGGTCTTTTCCCGTGTGTCAATGTAAGTCAATGGCAAAATGGATTTGTGTTGTTTTTTTTCTAACACCCGAAATCTCGCAACTTTGATCCTTTGTATTTTGATGAAAAATTATTAAATCTGAAAAATAAATATAGTGTAGTGTTTGTATGAGTGTAAGTGTACTTTGTGTAATATTTGTTTTGTGATTCGTGGATGTTTATATTGTCGGTAGATGTTAACTACTGGGTCAGAGCTGTCGGTAGAGATTTGTGCGTTGGGTGATTTTTGAGTGTCGGTAACTAAACTCTAAATACCAGAGTCCGTAAAAAACAAGTGTTTTTCACGGCTACCGCCAAACTCTAAATCTAGGCCATAGAAAATATTACCCTATGTGAAGAACATTGGAATGTGAAATATTTATACTACATAAAAAAAAGTTTGTCCATGTTTTCAGATATTTGACTGCAAAGGGCTCCAGTGTACATATACCTATACCTGCATATTTATTACTATAGAAATATAGGTATAGATGTATTTTGTATGAACAGTATCAGGCATATATATTATATATATATATATATATATATATATATATATATATATATATATATATATATATATGTATATATATATATATTTATTTAACAATAAAAAGTACATTATTTTCTATGTGTAGAACATAGGAATGTAAAATATACATTTTGGGCATCATGTGTCGAGATTTAGACTTTAAGACGGTTGGGTTAGCGCAGATGAAAACGTAATAATCTTAAGGTGCAGTATTGCAATTTAAATGCAAATATTAAAAAAAATATATATTAAAAATAATTAAATATACAGATATATTCTATGGATTATTTAGAATATTTTACAAGCTTTCATGTGCTCCATTAAGATCTAAATCGAAACTGGGTCTGAGCTGTCGGTAGAGATTTGTGCGTTGGGTGATTTTTGAGTGTCGGTAACTGAACTCTAAATACCGGAGTCCGTAAAAAACAAGCGTTAGGAGCCTCTAACGCTGGTTTTGACGGCTACCGCCAAACTCTAAATCTAGGCCTTAGTTTTTTGACATAATATTCTAGAATTAAGGATTTTTTAGAGTAGCCCTAGGATGAGATAATGTGTAACTGTAATGTCTTTGTTACTTGTTGGTATAGGTGAAACTTTGTTTTTAATATTTGAAACATACTTTTTGGAATAAAGATGGTTAAATGTAATATAATAACCTAGTCACTAGGTGGCGCTAGGCACATAGTGCAACACAGAATTGGGGCGAATTTGAGATGGTTTAAAAAGACACCAAACACTGTATGTATCAGACAGCATGATTAAGGGGTTAACCCTGAAACGTTGCTTTTTTTACAAAGGTCTTTAATAAAAGTTTATATTTTTTAATCCACTGTGCCGGCATCTTTCATGAATACAAATGGTTAGGTTTAGGGTTAGGATTAGGGTTACGTTAGGGTTAGGTTTAGGGGTTAATATAGTTTAATTTAGGTTGTTGTGATGTGGGTGGCTGGCGGTTCAGGGGTTAATAGGTTTATTTAGTGGTAGTGATGTGGGAGGCCAAAGGTTTAGGGCTTAATAACTTTATTTAGTTGTGGCGATGTTGGGGAGCAGCGGAATAGGGGTTAATAACTTTCATATCGTTGTGGCAATGTTGGGGTGCGGCAGAATAGGGGTAAATAACTTTAGTATAGTGGCGGCGATATCGGAAGCGGCACATTAGGAGCTAATAATTTTATTTAGGTGGCGACGATATCGGGAACAGTAGATTAGGGGTTAATAACTGTAGGCAGGCATCGGCGATGTCAGGGGCAGCAGATTAGGGATGTTTAGACGTAGGGTTTATGTTAGGGTGTTAGGTTTAAACTGAATTTTCTTTTTCTCCATAGACATCAATGGGGCTGCATTACAGAGCTTTTATTTCCGCAATCGCAGGTGTTAGACATTTGTTTTGTGCCGGCTCTCCCCATTGATGTCTATGGGGAAAGCATGCACGAGCAAGTCAAAACACTGCTTGTTTTTGGTGCAGTAGGGAGCTCAAAATCTCCATATCGCCCACACAAGCTGGGTTTTTTTAAACTTGTAATGGCAGCACTATAGGGGGTTAAATACTTTTATTGCGTTCTTTACTTTCCCTATAGCGCTCAAAACTCGTAATCTAGGTGAATGTATGTTACCCTCCATTAGAACAGCTTCTCTAGTCTTCAAAATGCTGATATTTAAAGACAGTTCACTTAATCTCAAGTTAAATTAAGAGACAAGATTACGTAATCTAAGCTTTATATAGAGAACACAAACATTAAACATAACAATGTGACACGTGCATGCTCAAATTCAAAAGTTTAAAAAAGAGATGCTCTGGGGGCGTGTCCATGCAGCGATCCAGTGCGGTCGCATTTCCAGGAGCTCTGGTCGAGTAGCCCTAAATCCGCCGATTATAGGCACCACTGTACAGCTGACCAACTATATCTATATAGCCGATAATAATTAAACCTAAAGAGAGCTCTCTTTCAACTTGGCAGCAGTATGCATGACACCTGAGCTTAGGATTGGACGTTAAGGGCCTGGAGCGGCGGCTCACAACAGGCGGCGCTTTCCCCCTCGGTGAATACCGAGGTTATTGGTCTTGACTGGACTGTGCATTCAACTATTGTATTACATCTATCTTCATAAAGGAGACTCCCTGCAAACACCTTTTCGGCTTACCGCAACTAGAGGACACCCAATATGGCGGACATGGCGGGAGAGTACCGAGAACAACTGATCACGCTTCCCAGTAAGCTTGATAGCCTTCTGCAAAAGATGATCGATGGGGCACCTTACGATTACCTAATACAATTCGTGCCTACCAGCTTGACAGAACCTTCAGAAGCAGAATCCTCTAGGGACATGATACCTCTACAGCATCTAACCACTTTACAAATACAGCACAGCTCCCAATCAACACAAAGTACCCCCACAGTCATGGAGCAACTCATCAAGACAACCACTGAACAGCCAACAGGGTACTTCACCAGCCTACCGGACCGGCATAATGTCAACAAGCAGCACGGGAGCTGCGCTGTATCGCCTACCCCCCAGTTTGCGCCTCCATTGAAGGGTCTTGGGCCCGGGCCCTCGAGGGAGAGCGTAATGTTATATAAGGCAGAGAGAGGCTCACGGCATGGCGGGGAAGTGCTGTTCCTGCACAGGGTTGGTGACCGGTCTGTCCAGATGCAAGTGATTCCCATTGAGTGTTTCTCACAGCACTTACCCAGATACCTAAGAAACCTGGGGTGGCGACATCACTTTAATACCTTAGATGGGTCTGTGCTTTGCTCGCACAGTGCTGGACTCACTTGGAGGAGAGGGGTCGGGTAGCCTGCAGATGCCTCCCCCACTGGATTACTTTTGTTTCCTATGGACAGCTTAATGTTCCCACTGGACAAAGTTGCAACGAGTTGATTTATCAAACTTGCTTCTAGTATGGTTTGTTCCTCATTTTTCTTTGATGTTAGTTTTATAAGATTTTCATACAGTTTGAATTGTTTATTATGCTGGCTCGTGGACACGGACATAACATGGCTAATTATTATTTATTACATCAATGCTGGAAGCATGTTTCACATCATATGTATTTCCCCTCAGTGGCTAGCGGCCGTGGCCACGAGGGAGCTAACTCTAAGAGAAACTTAACTTAATGCACAGCACGTTAACAATGCCCATAACACTCTGGCATATACCGGTATACAGTTAGTTATCTGCTTATGGAACCGGAATTAATGTTTAAGCTAATCTAACATAGCAGTTTATACGGACTCAATAGCAACTCACTTGATCTATAAATGTATACAGCAGGATTGCAGCAACACCGCCATGTCCTTTAAGTGACAACGATACAACAATTGATGCTGATAGTGTGTCATATCCTCTACATTGCTATACACCCTGGCATACCATGAATATCTTTATGTTTTAACCTTATTCCTCCCTAAGTTACAATCACTATACATAGTCAGTGACGTGCCCTCCTTAAGCCACATTGCAATTAATTCAAAATGTTGGATCAGTCAAATTGAGTTCCCTACTATCTTTATAACAAGATGTATTGCCTTTTATAATTGCAGTCAACGTGTTTTGTGGATGTATGGTCTGGTCAGAGACTTTCTTAACATCTTTATTTTACATTGTTTGGATTATTATAATTTTTTGCTTCCCTTACCCCCAGTTTTCCCTTTACCTACATAAGTGCCTAATACTGTTCATATAAGATCTTGTCAAGGACCCAAGAGAGGTCTACAATGTTAGAAATTGAGTTCTAATAAGATATAAATTGAGCTAAAAAATTGTGACCTTACTAATGAATAGCTCTGAAGATGCATTTCAAATGTACCATTCTTGATGTATGTTTTGTGCATTTAATTTATGACGTGTATACTCATTTGAACTAAATAAAGCTCTTTAAAAATCCAAAAAAAAAAAAAAAAGTTTAAAAAAGAACATAATTTTTCTCTTAATATAAACAAAATCCCTAAAACCTGGGGTCACAATAATAGAGGGTGCAGCAGGTGCAAAAGTCAGACAGCCCACAACTGATCGTGGTCCTCCCTGCAAACACAAGACCGCCCACAGCCTCATGCACTGTGCACCATTTATGTTTTGCATGTTATTGTCTGGAGTCCATCTTCCTTTTGAACCTTTTCCAGTCAAACAACTTGCCATATACCATATCAATTTTAACCTTTTTAAAACTTTTTTCCAATATTAAACTGATATTTTAATAAAATGTATATTCATGAGTGTAATAATTTATTTTAATATGTTTTAGATGTGTTAATTACAATGTTGATAAATATGTCCCCATGTCTTGCAAGGCTATGCCGGAGCAATCAATATTACAGAGGTCTGTTCTTGTTTTATTTTGGATACTACTCTGGATAGTAACACAAAAGGAGGAAAGATGTAAATCAGTTTGAAAGACCAGGTAATCAATAAAGCGTCTATGAGAGTCAGCTGTGGTAACCTGTGATTCAAGCATGAGGCAATGAGGCCTATGTTTGGTCTGCCCCAATGACTCCCAACCTGGAAGAATACCTCCTGATTCAGGGACCTTAAGCTGGGTAAAGGTATTGAGAATTCAGAAAATCTGTATCCTAGTTTTCGGAACTTGGGATGTGATTGCTTAAATCATGTAATGAGGGCATTGTGCTCAAGCCAGAATGCAGGCTACCTCTTTCATTGCTAAGGTGCTTTGGCATTGACTGATTACAACCTCAGAAATTACTCCTGTCTTAATAAGGGTTATCAAGATGCTGATTTGTAACCTTACCTCTGAGGAGGCCGGTGTCCATGGTGGTCATCACCCAAGTTGAAATGAAAAAGTTGGCCCCCTAAACAAGAGATTGATGAATTTGCCACCATGTTATAGATTGTCTTGTGTTGAAGTCTAAGAAGATCTTCTGAGACAGATCCATGTAATAGTTAAAGAGGATGTAAATGGAATCTGGCAAAAGGTACAGCACTTAAGTCCTTCTACTTCCATGCATTGAAGGACTGTAGAAAGTGAAGTGAGTTGGAGAAGAGCATGTGCTTTGTGCAACTTCAGTCTGTATTGATCTCATTGATACTTAATCTATTATAAAACCCAGGAATTAAATTTGAGGAATTAGAGAGCTGTTTTTTTTTTGCCATCCAAAGAGAAGTAGCCTGTACCAGAATGTCATCTACTGTAGGTAAGTAACTACCACCAAGCTCCCACTACTGACACAAGAGGGCCAAAAAACTTTGTGAAGTTTCTTGGTACTATTGTTAGACCAAAGGGAAGCTCCACACACTGACAATACCTGGTGAATTTAGAATGATCCCTGCACTATAAACCTAAATATTAATTAACCATAACTACCAGTTAATGAAATGAATATGTGCTGTTTGTTATTGCAGAAAAATCACTTAAGATAATCCGATATATGGATTCTTAGACTGCTTTTTAATCTATTTCTTAGTGGGATATATCAAGAATTTACATCATAAATACCACTTAATTTTGTCCTAATTTGGTTTAATTCAAATTTTCCCATAACCATTACTGACTTAACACCTAAATTGCAAAAACCCTTGTCTGCAGTCTAAAAATCCAATATACCTCCTTTTTGCTAAAAGCCTACGTTTCCACCTCTTTATATAATTTTCAATTTCTCTATTATCAACCATCTTAGGCTGTCTGCTTTCTTCTAATACCTAAACTTGTAATGTTGGACATAGGGGGTTGATAAGTCCCCACCTTTTAAATTCTAGAAGTGCTCTCTTATACAAGATTGTACCTCACTAGTTATAAGTCCTACATACTGTAACTTTCAGTCTATACAGGTAAGGAGGTAGATTGCTTGAGTATATATGCAGGTCTTATGATTAATTTCCTCTCGAGTCCAGGCTATTATAAAAATACTCCCTGTGCCAGGTATTTACATGCTTAACAGGCAGAAAATAAACAATTCTCACCACCAGATACTTATTTGATTTTAGCCCCTTTAGGATGGTGGTGAGAATGGCTAAGGGTGTTTCAGTTGTGGTAATGTCGAGGGTACCTGAGGTATTGAACTCAGAGTAAGATTTTAAAACTTTTTGCAATTGAGGTGTTAAGTCAGTATTGATTGTGGAAAGATTAGAATGAAGCAAAAAAGGCCAACATTAAATTATATTTATGATGTAAATTCCTGATATATCACACTAAGAAGTAGATTAAAAAGCAGTCTCAGTATCCATTTATTGGATTATCATATGTAATTTTTCTATAATAACTAACGGCTAGATTACGAGTTTTGCATTAGGCTGAAAAAGCAGCGTTAACAGGTCCTAACGCTGCTTTTTCACTACCGCTAGTATTATGAGTCTTGCAGGTTTAGGGTCCCCGCACCCTTTTTTGGCCTTAGCGCCAAACGACTTACGTAAACTTAGTAAACCCTTTTTTTATGGGACTTCCATAGCGCTGGTATTACGAGTCTGTCCTGGGAGGCCAAAAAGTGAGCGGTACACCCTACCCCCGTCAAGATCCCTAACGCATTTTAAAGTCAGTAGTTAAGAGTTTTATGGTACAACGCTGTAGCATTAAACTCAGAACTAAAGTGCTAAAAAGTACACTAACACCCATAAACTACCTATTAACCCTTAAACCGAGGCCCTCCCGCATTGCAAATACTAAGATAAAATGTTATCAGCCAATCGGAATTAAGGTAGAAAAAATCCTATTGGCTGATCCAATCAGCCAATAGGATTGAGCTTGCATTCTATTGGCTGTTCCAATCATCCAATAGAATGCAAGCTCAATCCTATTGGCTGATTGGATCAGCCATTAGGATTGAATTTCAATCCTATTGGCTGATTGCATCAGCCAATAGGATTTTTTCAACCTTAATTCCGATTGGCTGATAGAATTTTATCAGCCAATCGGAATCTAAGGGACACCATCTTGGATGACGTCACTTTAAGGAACCGTCATTCAGTAAGAAGACTCCGGATGAAGAGGATGCTCTGCGTCAGATGTCTTGAAGATGGAGCCGCTCCGCGTCGGATGGATGAAGATAGAAGATGCCGTCTGGATGAAGACTTCTGCCCATCTGGAGGACCACTTCGCCCGGCTTGGAGGAAGACTTCTCCCGGCTTTGTTGAGGACTTCGGCCCGGTTGGATGAAGACTTCTGCTGCTTCCTTGAGGATGGATGTCTGGTCTTCTGAACAGTAAGTCAATCTTCAGGGCATTAGTGTTAGGTTTTTTTAAGGGTGTATTGGGTGGGTTTTATTTTTAGGTTAGGGCTTTGGGCCGCAAAATAGCTAACTGCCCTTTTAAGGGCAATGGGCAATGGGGAACTTAGGTTTTTTTATTTAGTATTTTATTTGGGGAGTTGGATGTGTGATGGGGAACTTAGTTTTTTTTAGTTAGTATTTTATTTGGGGAGTTGGATGTGTGGGTGGTGGGTTTTACTGTTGGGGGGGTTGTTTGTATTTTCTTTTTACAGGTAAAAGAGCTGATTACTTTGGGGCAACGCCCCACAAAAGGCTCTTTTAAGGGCTATTGATAGTTTAGTTTAGGCTAGGGTTTTTTTTTTATTTTGCGGGGGGCTTTTTTTATTTTGATAGGGCTATTAGATTAGGTGTAATTAGTTTAAAGATCTGTAATTTGTTTTTTATTTTCTGTAATTTAGTGTTTTGTTTTGTTTTTGTGATTTAGCTAATTTAATTTATTTAATTGTTTTTTATTTAGTTAATTTATTTAATTGTAGTGTAGTGTTAGGTGTTAGTTTTATTTTACAGGTAAATTTGTATTTATTTTAGCTAGGTAGCTATTAAATAGTTAATAACTATTTAATAAATATTCTACCTAGTTAAAATAAATACAAACTTGCCTGTAAAATAAAAAAAAACCCTAAGCTAGATACAATGTAACTGTTAGTTATATTGTAGTTATCTTAGGATTTATTTTACAGGTAAGTATTTAGTTTTAAATAGGAATTATTTAGGTAATAATATTAATTATTATTTAGATTTATGGTAATTATATATAAGTTAGGGGGTGTTAGGGTTAGGGTTAGACTTAGGTTTAGGGGTTAATGCATTTAGTATAGTGGCGGCGACGTTGGGGATGGCAGATTAGGGGTTAATAAATGTAGGTAGGTGACGGCGATGTTAGGGATGGCAGATTAGGGGTTAATAATATTTAACTAATGTTTGCGAGGCGGGAGTGTGGCGGTTTAGGGTTAATATGTTTATTATAGTGGCGGCGATGTCTGGAGCAGTAGATTAGGGGTTAATAGATATAATGCAGGTGTCGGCGATGTCGGGGGAAGCATATTAGTGGTTAATAAGTGTAAGATTAGGGGTGTTTAGACTCAGGGTTCATGTTAGGGTGTTAGGTGCAAACATAAAATATGTTTCCCCTTAGGAATCAATGGGGCTGAGTTACTGAGTTTTACGCTGCTTTTTTGCAGGTGTTAGACTTTTTCTCAGCCGGCTCTCCCCATTGATTCCTATGCGGAAATCGTGCACGAGCACATAAGACCAGCTCACCGCTGACTTAAGCAGCGCTGGTATTGAAGTGAAGTGTGGAGCAAAATTTTGCTCTACGCTCACTTTTTGTCTTTTAGCGCCAGGTTTGTAAAAATCCGTAATACCAGCACTGCAGGTAAGTGAGTGGTGAGAAAAAACTGCTCGTTAGCACCGCACTCCTCATAATGCGAAACTCGTAATCTTGCCGAAACAATTCCTGTAAATTTTATTGTCACTAACTGGTTGTTTTGGTTAATTAACATATAGTTTTATAATGCAAATAAATTGAATCTAATGTATATATGTGGTTAAACTTATTGAATATGTGATCAAATATATGGTTTGTGTATAATGTGGTTCTAAAATAATTCTACCTTAACCCCTTAATGACAGAGGACATACCAGGTACGTCATAGAAAAATCTCCCCTTAACGACAATTGACGTACCTGGTACGTCCTCTGTTGTTAGAAGTGCTGGAAGCGATCATGATCGCTTCCAGCTGCTTACAAGGGATTGTAGTGATGCCTCAATATTGAGGCATCACTGCAATCCCCTATTTTACACACCGATGCAGAAAGGGCCACTCTGTGGCCCTCTCTGCATCGGCCATTGATGAACAAACATTCGTTGGTGGTTGGGAGCAGCTTCTGGGTGGAGGGTAGGATATAACTTCCTTATCCGTTGAATCCAGATCTGTTCTGGTACTGTCGGCGGTTGTGGCGAGGGGGGAGTGCGGGGCGGGTGCGCGCACGTACGTGCGCACGCAAAATATGGTCGCAAGTGAAAAAAAAAAAAAAGAATGAGGCAGATGCAGGGGGATCTGCGTTGTTTAGTAAGGGATCTGGGAGGGATGTAGATTATTTAAGGGGGCCAGCTACACTACAGAAAACAGTTCTATCATATAAAAAAGTAAAAAAAAAATATTTTGGGGGGCAAATTGGGTACTGGCAGACAGCTGCCAGTACCCAAGATGGCGGCAAATAGGTAGAGAGGTAGGGTTAGAGAGATGTATGGGGGGGATCAGGGAGGTTGTGGGGTAAGGGGGGATCCATTACTGCAGACTGTATAAAAAAAAATATATATATTTTTATTTCAGTACTGGCAGACTTTCTGCCAGTACTTAAAGAGACACTGTACCCAAATGTTTTCTTTCATGATTCAGCTAAAGCATGCAATTTTAAGCATCTTTCTAATTTACTCCTATTGTCAAATTTTCTTTATTCTCTTGGTATCTTTATTTGAAAAGCAAGAATTTAAGTTTAGATGCCGGCCCATTTTTGGTGAACAATCTGGGTTGTCCTTGCTGATTGGACAGCACAAATAAACAAGTGATGTCCATGGTTCTGAACCACAAATTGACTGGCTCCTTAGC
The DNA here is from genome assembly GCF_027579735.1 of Bombina bombina. Taxonomy (NCBI): domain Eukaryota; kingdom Metazoa; phylum Chordata; class Amphibia; order Anura; family Bombinatoridae; genus Bombina; species Bombina bombina. The sequence continues at coordinate 600,552,826 of NC_069502.1, forward strand.
TTAGATGTCTTCTTTTTCAAATAAAGAAAGCAAGAGAATGAAGAAAAATTGATAATAGGAGTAAATTAGAAAGTTGCTTAAAATTGCTTGCTCTATATGAATCACAAAAGAAAAAAAATTGGGTTCAGTGTCCCTTTAAGATGGCGCTGACAATTGTGAGGTGGGGGAGGGAAGAGAGCTGTTTGAGGGGGGTCAGTGGGGGATCAGGGGGTGGGATGTGTCAGGTGGGAGGCTGATCTCTACACTAAAGCTAAAAATTAACCCTACAAGCTCCCTAATTAACCCCTTCACTGCTGGGCATAATACATGTGTGGTGTGCACCAGCATTTAGCAGCCTTCTAATTAACAAAAAGCAACACCAAAGCCATATATGTCTGCTATTTCTGAACAAAGGGGATACCAGAGAAGTATTTACAACCATTTATGCCATAATTGCACAAGTTGTTTGTAAATAAATTCAGCGAGAAACCTAAAGTTTGTGAAAATATTTGTGAAAGTGAACAATTTTTTTTATTTGATCGCATTTGGCGGTGAAATGGTGGCATAAAATATACCAAAATGGGCCTAGATCAATACTTTGGGATGTCTCCTAAATAAAAATATATACATGTCAAGGGATATTCAGGGATTCCTGAAAGATATCAGTGTCCCAATGTAACTAGCGCTAATTTTGAAAAAAAAGTGGTTTGGAAATAGCAAAGTGCTACTTGTACTTATTGCCCTATAACTTGCAAAAAAAGCAAAGAACATGTAAACATTGGGTATTTCTAAACTCGGGACAAAATTTAGAAATTATTTAGAATGGGTGTTTTTGGTGGTTGTAGATGTGTAACAGATTTTGGGGGTCAAAGTTAGAAAAAGTGTTTTTTTTTTCCATTTTGTCCTCATATTTTATATTTTTTTATAGTAAATTATAAGATATGATGATAATAATGGTATCTTTAGAAAGACCATTTAATGGCAAGAAAAACGGTATATAATATGTGTGGGTACAGTAAATGAGTAAGAGGAAAATTACAGCTAAACACAAGCACTGCAGAAATGTAAAAATAGCCATTGTCATTAACGGTAAGAAAGTTGAAAAATGGTCCGGTCATTAAGGGGTTAAAGGATAGGGGGTGTAGAATAGAGGACCTGTGATGTCACACTTATGAGCTCCAATAGGCGTTTAAGTGAATTGTTTAGATTTTACTATATCATGCAGCTAGGAGTAAGGCTATGGCCAAAACACATCAGCTACAATGTTTACAGGGTCAATGCATGACTCATGAGCTACTGAGTTTAGCAATGTCACTTTGAATGCTGTCAACTTTTAACTTTTATATGGAATAAAGATATACTTTTAACAAGCCAAGAGTGTGCCTGCCTTTTCCCTGTTGCTATGTTACTGGCATTGGAGTAGAGCACTCAGTGTCTATATCCCAGCTCTGGGAGTGGGTAAGACGCACATGTGAATCGCATGCGCCCCGCCATTGGTCGAGTAGTGAGTGGCATATTTGAAAGAAGAACAAGATTTTGTGGACGAACTGTGAGAGTGGATGCCACAGAGGAATCTCCTTCATTATGACTGAATATTGCGCCATGTCAACCAGAGACTGACAAGGTGAGGAGTCACTTATGAAGAACAGGGAACTGCATGAGAGTTTATATACATAAAAATATAAGACTATCCTCCTGATTCTAATCAATTCATGAACTATGTCCAGCAGAACATATGTATTACTTATTGCTAGTGAGACTGGTAATAATTCATTATGGACATTATTTGTTTAACTATTATTATGTTTGGTCTTTTTGTCTGTTTGGGCATACAACAGAACAAATATCCACAGAGATAAAGTTAAAATTCACCTGAGATTTTAGTGGTAATGTTTGTTTACTTAAAGGGACACTGAACCCAAAATTTTTCTTTTGTAATTCAGATAGAGCATGCAATTTTAAGCAACTTTCTAATTTACTCCTATTATGAATTTTTCTTCGTTCTCTTGCTATCATTATTTGAAAAAGAAGGCATCTAAGCTTTTTTTTTGGTTTCAGTACTCTGGACAGCACTTTTTTATTGGTAGATGAATTTATCCACCAATCAGCAAGGACAACCCAGGTTGTTCACAAAAATGGGCCGGCATCTAAACTTACATTCTTGCATTTCAAATAAAGATGCCAAGAGAATGAAGAAAATTTGATAATAGGAGTAAATTAGAAAGTTGCTTAAAATGTCATGCTCAATCTGAATCACGAAAGAAAATATTTGGGTACAGTGTCCCTTTAAGAGACAGCAATCAATTTTTAGACATTTCTCAATCCTTAAAATGGATTTAAAAGGACATTTAGATAAGTAGAATACTCAAATTTACAGTGATAGTACATGTTCTTTTCTATTTTATTTTTTGCTATCTCATATATTTAATAGATTTTGAGACACATAATCAGATAATCAACATGGTTACATTTTATTCTGGTTTTCTACATTGTCATATGAAAGATTTCCCATGTCAGTATAGTGTGTTATTAAATAATGTATAATAAATTGTTAAGCACAGTAATCTAAATGGTAAAACGGGATATTAAGTTGTAATTGTGTAATAGTATTCAACTTGCTACAAGGAAATGTTATTGCTTTCCACAGCAACATATTCAAGGCAAAATAATAAATAATAATATGATGCTGAAACAAACAAAAAAATAATAACTTCTTAATATTCAGAATAATACTTTCGATATGGCAGTTTAATCATTTTTGGAATCATAAAATACATTTGTAAGTTTAATGAGACCCTGGAACCAGATTTAATAGTAAGCCTGCTAGATGATTGTTTAATTAAAAGTAGTCAATGTTACATTATTTTGTTGTGTTAAACCTTAAATTGGGTTATTTAAAAAAAAAAAAATCAACTTTGTAGATGACACTAAATGCAGACAGCCTCAAAGCCATCAAATGTAGAAGACTTAAACACCTGATGTACTTCCAGAGCTAATAAATGCAAATTAGTCAACACAGATAAGCTTAGAATATTAAGCCTAGCAAACACAAAAACTATATCTGCTTAACAGAAATGTGCAGTTTAGAACTGTCAGAAAATAATATCTTAGAATATATATGTTTTTAAACTAATAAGAAATAGTGAAATAGTCATAACAGTTCATTTATTTTCTATACAAGAGCAAAAAAAATCTTATCTGTCCTGCTTAAAGCATAGAAACATTGAAACATAGACCCAAAAACAGATATTTTGACAGCAGATAAGAGCCATAGGGGCATATTTATCAAGCTCTGTATGGAGCTTAATGCCCGTGTCTAAAGACCGCTGCCCCATAACCTGTCCACCTGCTCTGAGGTGGCGGACAGAAATCAACCCGATCGAATACGATCGGGTTGATTGAGACCCCCTGCTAGCGGCCGATTGGCCGCAAATCTGCAGAGAGCGGCATTGCACCAGCAGTTCACAAGAACTGCTGGTGCAATGATAAATGCCGACATGGTATGCTGTTGGCATTTATCCATGTGTAGCGGACATGATCCGCTATATCGGATCATGTTCACTTGCACCATAATAAATAGGCCCCATAGGCTTAACAAGTCTGCCCAAAATGTCCTAAAAGTGTAAACTTATCTAGTTCATAGGATAGCCTTATGCTTATCCAAGGTAATCTTAAAGCCCCCCACAGTGTTGCTCCTTAACACCTCAAATGGAAGTTTATTTCATGAATCAATCACCAGTTTTGTGAAGAAGTGCTTCCACAAATTAATCCAGACCATACTACCCTTCTGCTTGACATCATAATCCCTTGTCTGAATTGCTCTTTTTGTCAAAAATACAGCATTAACTTTTCTTAAGCCCCATAATTGTAAAATGGAATAATAACCTTACTGTCACGCTCTGCAGAGTGAGTTCAGGGGTAAAGAGCATATGCAAGGTGGTTGCAGGCTTAGAACTGTCTTGAACACTGAAAGGGGCCAGCGGTCCCTGCTTCGTTATGGAATTACCATTTTAGTCATGGTTTAGAAACAGACAAGCAAGTGAGTTTATTGTACTGAAAATGGAGACTGGAAACAGGATAGGCGAGAAGGTGTGCCCACACTAGAACTGGAGTTTGAAGTTATGCCCACAATAGGACCAGGAACAGGATTGCCCACTGTAAGGCTAGGAACAAAGTACCGATTTAGGCCAAAAACAGGAATGCCCACTGGAGGCAAAGACAGGAATGCCCACTGGAGGCTGAGACAGGAATGCCCACTTAAGGCCGAGACAGGAGTGCCCACTTAAGGCCGAGACAGGAGTTGCCCACTTAAGGCTGAGACAGGAGTAGCCCACTGGAGGCTGAGACAGGAGTTGCCCACTCTAAGGCCAAGACAGGAGTTACCCACTAGAGGCTGAGACATGAGTTGCCCACTTTAAGGCTGAGACAGGAGTTACCCACTTGTGGACCAAAGACAGGAGTGCCCACTCTAAGGCCGAGATTGGAGTTGCCCACTTGAGGCAGAGACAGGAATGCCCACTGGGGGTCGGAGACAGGAGCAGGACATAGATGCTTAAAAGAGAAACTGGCACTTGGCAAGAGCTCTGTAGATATTGGCACAAGTGCTGGATACTGGAACTTGGCAGAGACCATCTGCAGAGCTTGGACACAGTAGCTGGAGACTAGCACTTGGCAGAAACCCTCTGTAGACCTGGGCATAGGTGCTGAATACAGGAACTTGGCAAGTGCCCTCTGCAGGGCTAGGCACTGAAACAGGATACCAGCACTTGACAGTCCCTCTCTGCAGGACTAGGATACAGTAACAGGATGCTAGAGATGCAGAATGATGCCACAGGAAAGACTGATAGCAAAGACAGGCTGGTATTGACTAAAAAGTCAGGAAACAAGCTGAGTGTCAGATACCTGAGAGCAGTCAGAAAAGTCACCAAATCCAGGGAGAATCCAATAGAATAGTCAGGATAAAAGGACAAGCTAGGCAAACAGAAAACAGTCCAATCTTACATCAAATTCAAGGAAGATCCAAAAGGGTAGTCAGAGAACAAGCCGGATTCAGGAACCAAACAGGAAATTCAGGCAATGTCAGAGGCACTAACAAGATTAACCACAACGTCAGGGCAGGGAGTGGTCTGTGAAGCAGCCTTTTATGGAAGAGCTGATTGCAGAATTACCTGCAGCTGGCAAGCAGGTGGAGCCAGAGAGCTATACAAGACAGATTACAGGTCTCCAAACACTTCCACAGATTACAAAGCCTCTGGTGGCACAGGAACAAGGAAACAGGTTGTAAATCAAAAATTCCAGGTTCAAATCCACGCACAGCCATGACACTGACTATTTCTGATGCAAGTACTGATATCAATATAACAAAGCATTCTACTAACCTTACTTGCTGCAATGGTACATTGTTTATCCACTTTCCGCATTTGTAACTAGGGTTGCCACCCATCCCTTACAAAAATACAGAACACGTATAAGTTACACATGCTGCAGGGTGTGCAGGGAGGAATATGAATAGTGTTGTCCAGAAACACAATACATGTTCCTCCCTGCACACCCTGCAGCATGTGTAACTCCTACGTGTCCAGGAAAACATGGCTGAGGTGGCAGTCCTATTTGTAACAGTAATTCAGTCTATTTCTTTCCTAATTGCATAATTTTGCACTTTGTGATGATAAACTTTAGATTCCAATTATTAGTCCAATCCTCCAATTTTTTTATATTACTGGTCACTTGGTCCAGTCCCCCCTGGAACATCAACTCTATTACAAATTTTTGTAAGTCTTTAAACAGACATGCTTTACACTGTAGCCCTTTGCTTACATCTATTTTAAATATGTTCAACAAAACATATATTATACAAAAAAGATAATATTTATGATTTAGGTGTAACGTGTTTAAAGTGTGTGAAAAAGTGTATATGAATGTATGTAAAGTTAACCAGTTTCTTGTTTTTCATTTACCATAAGTGTTTATTGTAAGTGAAACAAACACTAAAACCCCTTGATATTACAATTTTTTTTCTTTTGTTGGGCTACAAAAGGCTAAACATTTTAAAAAATAAATGAAAATTCTGCTATTTTTTTTAATAACCAAGCTCTTGCACTTAACTTATTTGGAGGAGCTTGTCTGGGCTTGAGGCTACAGCTAACAAGGCTAGCCACAGCCATATTGTTGTTATAAAGTGTATTTGGTTCATATTTGTTATCTATTGAAGTTTGGGAAATATATGCCTCAGGGTTATATTATTCACAAATGTGTTCTTGAAAAAAAATATCTAATTGATTTGAAGCATTTTATAATTTGACATTTATGGTAAGGCATATTTTGTAACATTTTACAATATTTCTATACTCTTAGTATTAGATATTAAGGGCTAGATTATAAGTGGAGCATTATAGTATATTATAATATTTGCATGAGACACTGCATGAGAACTAGTGCAACAAAGGGGGTAAGTCACGCAGCGATGAGCAGCAGATTGTAAATTTATATATGTATAGAAATATATACATATATATTTATGTTTGTATATACACATATTAACACATAAATATATATGTATATAAGCATATGCATATACATTTACAGGGAACAGACAGTTCCAATAGAACGCTATGTAAGGGCACTTTTCGGTGTGTGTTTTTTTCTAACACCCCACAACCCCCCAACTTTAACCCCTCATAACTGCTTTTTACAGTTTGTTTGTTTTTTATTTTAAAAAAATGTACTTTTTTAAATAAAAAATAAAGAATATTCTTTATTTTAGGGCTAATTTATTTATTTTTGGTCTGATTAATTTTTTTGCTCTGGTTAATTTTCTGAGCGCTAATTGCTACCGCAAGCTTGCAGCAGCAATAACCAGCCACTTGTCATGGCGGGCAAAAAAATAGCACACCACTTGTAATCTAGGCCTAAATGTGTGTGTGTGTTTTTTTTTTTTTTTTTGCATTTACAGTGGGTATTGAAAAGAATCACACCGTTTTTGTTTATCCAGTTGTAATTACTCAGTGCAACTTATAACATCCAAGTGAAAGATATAACACCAATATGTCAGACAAAAATAAAGACAATTCAAAAAAAGAATCACTGAGTTTGAAAAAGGATCACCCACCTCCTTAAATTAATTGTAAACTCAATCAGGTGTAGCTAATCACCTTCTCAACGGCACACACAAGGCTATTTGACCTTCAACTGTGATCAGCTGTGGGCATATTGATTAGCTCAGTATGAAAAGAGCTTCACTGGAGCATCTCAGTCCCTGGTAGTGCAACTGAAGCAAACAATCAATTATGGGTGGCAAGGAACTGTCAAAAGATTGCTGGGATAATGTTATGGGCAGGCACAAGTCAAGAGGCAGATACAAGAAAATATCAAAGGCTTTATAAATCCCTAGAAGTACAGTAAAGTCTATTATTAAGAAGTGGAAGGTATTTGGTAAAACACAGACCCTCTCTGGGTCAAGACATCGCTCACAACTGGATGAAAGTGCCAGGAGGAAACTGGTCAGAGAGGCTACCAAGATGCCCACAGCAACTCTGAAGCAGTTGCAGGAATCTATGACAAAGAGTGGTCATTGTGTGCATATGACACCAATATCACAAATTCTCCACAAATTTGGCTTGTATGGGAGGGTTGCAAGAAATGATGAGACTAAAATTTTATTATTTGGCCTCAACAACAAACAATATGTCTGGAGGAAATCCAATACAGCTCACCATCCAAATAACA